>NC_091357.1:12633526-12651026 GCF_038502225.1 Cherax quadricarinatus | reverse complement strand
CAGCATGATGAGTTGTACCATCATGATGAGTTGTACCATCAGGATGAGTTGTACCCTGATGATGAGTTGTACCAGCATGATGAGTTGTACCATCATTATGAGTTGTACCAGCATGATGAGTTGTACCATCATGATGAGTTGAACCATCATGATGAGTTGTACCATCTTGATGAGTTGTACCAGCAGGATGAGTTGAACCAGCATGATGAGCTGTACCATCATGATGAGTTGTACCAGCATGATGAGTTGTACCATCATGATGAGTTGTACCAGCATGATGAGTTGTACCATGATGAGTTGTACCATCATGATGAGTTGTACCGGCATGATGAGTTGGACCATCATGATGAGTTGTACCGGCATGATGAGTTGTACCATCATGATGAGTTGTACCATCATGATGAGTTGTACCAGCATGATGAGTTGTACCATCATGATGAGTTGTACCATCATGATGAGTTGTACCAGCACGATGAGTTGTACCATCATGATGAGTTGTACCAGCATGATGAGTTGTACCATGATGAGTTGTACCATCATGATGAGTTGTACCGGCATGATGAGTTGTACCATCATGATGAGTTGTACCATCATGATGAGTTGTACCATCATGATGAGTTGTACCAGCATGATGAGTTGTACCATCATGATGAGTTGTACCAGCATGATGAGTTGTACCAGCATGATGTGTTGTACCAGCATGATGAGATGTACCAGCATGATGAATTGTACCAGCATGATGAGTTGTACCAGCATGATGAGTTGTACCAGCATGATGAGTTGTACCAGCATGATGAGTTGTACCAGCATGATGAGATGTTCCAGCATGATGAGTTGTACCAGCATGATGAGTTGTACCAGCATGATGAGTTGTACCATCATGATGAGATGTACCAGCATGATGAGTTGTACCATCATGATGAGTTGTACCAGCATGATGAGTTGTACCAGCATGATGAGTTGTACCATCATGATGAGTTGTACCAGCATGATGAGTTGTACCATCATGATGAGTTGTACCAGCATGATGAGTTGTACCAGCATGATGAGTTGTACCATCATGATGAGTTGTACCGGCATGATGAGTTGTACCAGCATGATGAGTTGTACCATCATGATGAGTTGTACCATCATGATGAGTTGTACCATCATGATGAGTTGTACCAGCATGATGAGTTGTACCAGCATGATGAGTTGTACCAGCATGATGAGTTGTACCAGTATTATGATGAGTTGTACCATCATGATGAGTTGTACCAGCATGATGAGTTGTACCAGCATGATGAGTTCAACGTACCAGCATGATGAGTTGTACCAGTATGATGAATTGTGCCAGTATGGTGAGTTGTACAGCTTGTTGAATTGTACCAGTATGCCGAGATATAACAGCATGGTGAGTTGTACCAGCATGGTAAGTTGTACCGACATGGTAAGTTGTACCAACATGGTAAGTTGTACTAGCATCGTAAGTTGTACCATTGTGGTGAGTTGCACCAGCATGGTGAGTTGTACCAACGTGATAAGTTGTATTAACATGATAAGTTCTACCAATATGGTAAGTTGTACCAATAATGGTCCAACATGGTAAGTTGTACCAATAATGGACCAACATGGTAAGTTGTACCAATAATGGACCAACATGGTGGACGTATTCTGTCGCAGTGGTCAACAATATCGTTGCCATGGAAACGGAGGTAAGGGGACGGGAACGATGAGAGAGAGAGAGAGAGAGAGAGAGAGAGAGAGAGAGAGAGAGAGAGAGAGAGAGAGAGAGAGAGAGAGAGAGAGAGACAGACAGACAGACAGACAGACAGACAGACAGACAGAGAACAGAGAACAGAGAGAGAGAGAGAGAGAGACAGAGAGAGAGAGATAGATAGAGAAAGACAGACAGATAAACAGAGACTCAGGAAGAAAGAGAAAGCAGGAACAGGATGAATCAAGAGAAAGAAATTCGAAATGACAACGAAGTAAGGAGGGAATAACAGGAAGCCTATTAAAAACCATTTTTAGGCATAAAAGGAGAGAGGAAAAAAATAGGTTGGGAGAGAGCATTATGCAGGCAGAGAGATCTGAGAGAAGCCTCAGTGAGATAGAGAGAGACTTTAAACGAGACATCAGACTCCCATTAGTAAGCCTTTACAAGGCGATAGTGAGAGACAATGTGAGACAGATAGACTGGCTGACAGGCAGGCAGATTGTCAGCTAGGTAGGTGTACTGGCTGACAGGCAGGCAGACTGTCAGCTAGGTAAGCGTACTGGCTGACAGGCAGGCAGACTGTCAGCTAGGTAGGTGTACTGGCTGACAGGCAGGCAGACTGTCAGCTAGGTAGGTGTACTGGCTGACAGGCAGGCAGACTGTCAGCTAGGTAGGTGTACTGGCTGACAGGCAGGCAGACTGTCAGCTAGGTAGGTGTACTGGCTGACAGGCAGTCAGACTATCAGCTAGGTAGGTGTACTGGCTGACAGACAGGCAGACTGTCAGCTAGGTAGGTGTACTGGCTGACAGGCAGGCAGACTGTCAGCTAGGTAGGTGCACTGACTGACAGGCAGGCAGACTGTCAGCTAGGTAGGTGTACTGGCTGACAGGCAGGCAGACTGTCAGCTAGGAAGGTGTACTGGCTGATAGGCAGGCAGACTGTCAGCTAGGTAGGCGTACTGGCTGACAGGCAGGCAGACTGTCAGCTAGGTAGGTGTACTGGCTGACAGGCAGGCAGACTGTCAGCTAGGTAGGTGTACTGGCTGACAGGCAGGCAGACTGTCAGCTAGGTAGGTGTACTGGCTGACAGGCAGGCAGACTATCAGCTAGGTAGGTGTACTGGCTGACAGGCAGGCAGACTGTCAGCTAGGTAGGTGTACTGGCTGACAGGCAGGCAGACTGTCAGCTAGGTAGGTGTACTGGCTGACAGGCAGGCAGACTGTCAGCTAGGTAGGTGTACTGGCTGACAGGCAGGCAGACTGTCAGCTAGGTAGGTGTACTGGCTGACAGACAGGCAGACTATCAGCTAGGTAGGGGTACTGGCTGACAGGCAGGCAGACTATCAGCTAGGTAGGTGTACTGGCTGACAGGCAGGCAGACTGTCAGCTAGGTAGGTGTACTGGCTGACAGGTAGGCAGACTATCAGCTAGGTAGGTGTACTGGCTGACACGCAGGCAGACTGTCAGCTAGGTAGGTGTACTGGCTGACAGGCAGGCAGACTGTCAGCTAGGTAGGTGTACTGGCTGACAGGCAGGCAGACTGTCAGCTAGGTAGGTGTACTGGCTGACAGGCAGGCAGACTGTCAACTAGGTAGGTGTACTGGCTGACAGGCAGGCAGACTGTCAGCTAGGTATGTGTCCTGGCTGACAGGCAGGCAGACCGTCAGCTAGGTAGGTACACTGGCTTACAAGCAAGTAGACTGGCTGATAGACAGGTAGAACAGTGGGTAGGCAGGTGGACTAGCTGATAGTCAGGTAGACTAACAAGCCTGCAGACTGAGTGACCGGTAAACATCTTGACTGACCGGTTAGCATTTTGACTGACAGGTCAGCATTTTGACTGACAGATCAGAATTTTTTTGACTGATAAGCAGACTGACTGACAGATAAGCATTTTGACTGACAGGTCAGAATTTTTTTGACTGACAAGCAGACTGACTGACAGATAAGCATTCTGACAGACAGACAGGCAGACAAAACCAGCATACACAAACCTGTAAGATAACATGTCAAACATCTGTTAATAAATTACAATGACAGTATAATTAAGAGATACAATGACACAAACAAATATTAATTAGATATTACAATGACACAAACAGATATTAACCAGTCTTACAATGACACAAACATATATTAACCGGATATTTCAATGACACAAACAGATATTAGCCAGAGTTGCAATGACATATCAGTTACAATGACACAAACAGATATTAACCAGAGTTACAAATATACAGCAGTTACAATGACACAAAACAGATATTAACCAGAGTTACAAATATACAGCAGTTACAATGACACAAACAAATATTAACCAGAGTTACAATGACACAACAGTTACAATGACACAAACACATATTAACCAGAGTTACAATGACACAAACATATATTAACCAGAATTACAATGACACAAACAGATATTAACCAGAGTAACAATGAGACAGAGAGAGGTTGAATAAGGTAAGATCAGCAGGAGGCTGGTTGGCCATCCTGAGCCACAAACGAAGCAATTAGACGCGAATTGGGCAATAATTGTTATCTTACTGCGAGCCTTAATTACTGCTGAAGCAACCTTGCTTACCACCCAGAGTGACGAGGAAGAGAGAGAATCAGGAGAAAGAGAGAGAGGGGGCAAAGGGAGAAAGAGAGCGAAAGAAAGGGGGCGATAATGGGAGATAAAAGAAGAGGTGGGAGGGATGGAAAGAGAGGGAAGCCTGGGGTAGAGAGGGTTGTGTACAGGTTTGTGTACAGGTTTGTGTACAGGTTTGGGTACAGGTTTGGGTACAGGTTTGTGTACAGGTTTGTGTACAGGTTTGTGTACAGGTTTGTGTACAGGTTTGGGTACAGGTTTGGGTACAGGTTTGTGTACAGGTTTGTATGCAGGTTTGTGTACAGGTTTGGGTACAGGTTTGGGTACAGGTTTGGGTACAGGTTTGGGTACAGGTTTGTGTACAGGTTTGTGTACAGGTTTGGGTACAGGTTTGTGTACAGGTTTGTGTACAGGTTTGGGTACAGGTTTGGGTACAGGTTTGTGTACAGGTTTGTGTACAGGTTTGGGTACAGGTTTGGGTACAGGTTTGGGTACAGGTTTGTGTACAGGTTTGTGTACAGGTTCGGGTACAGAACAAATTCGTGTGATGTATACCAAAGACGTGACGGGTCAAGGTCTTCAAAACGTTCGTTACCCTCATTACATTCCTTCTGAACTTCCTAAGACCTTCAGAAGGTAATACCCGATCATTACCCATTCCAAGAATGGTCACCTGAGGTTCATGGGGAAGGACAACCCATCGAGCAAAGCCTGAGGGGTAATGGGGCGGAAGGGTCGGGTAGAAGAGGCAATATTTCAATGATAAATGATGCTCTTACCTAATCAGGCTGACAAAATCATTAAACCTTTAAGGATACAAAGGTCAGAGTAAAAGTTGAACAGTCCAAGTCTTGGCTGCACTTACACACACACACACACACACACACACACACACACACACACACACACAAATTCACTCACACACACACACACACACACACACACACACACACACACACACAAATGCACGTACACACACACACACACACACACACACACACACAAATGCACGCACACACACACACACACACACACACACACACACACACACACACACACACACACACACACACACACACACACACACACACACACACACACAAATACACACACACACACAAATACACACACACACACACACAAATACACACACACACACGATAAAGCTCTTGGAGCAGGGAGAGGGGACCCTGTAATGATCAGCAAAGAGGTGGGGCCAGGAACTATGATTCGACCCCTGCAACCACAATTAGGTGAAGATCATCATTATTATTATTATTACTGATAGTAGTAGTAGTAGTAGTAATAAATTAGAAAACAAACGCTAAACCCGCATGAGCCACACAGTACTACTCAGTTCTCAATGAACAAAGAGGGGACTGAAGGTGGTTGCTAGGCAACAGCTGTGACGTCACTCGCTCTAACATCAACAACAACAACAACATAAAATTACGTACAAAGAAAAAAATCCTTAATTAGCACCAGAGTTGCCTGACCTTCAGATGAACGACCCTCAATGGCTTCCTATGGGAAAGAAATGACCTACGTGGCTCAATACCGAAAAAAATAGGCCTTTTTTTTTTAGAAAAAAATGCGAATCAGAGGGCTGGCATCGCTTGCGTATTATATTCATGGGAAGCGCTAAACCCGTGGGGCTTACAACGCTTGTGAGCTGGAAAGTATTCTAGTTTGATCCATGGAAGTGAAAGGCATCTCTGATATCTTGTGAGAAATGGGGTTTGAAAGTATTCTGAAGTGTAACATTTGTTAGCCATGTCAGAGGAACTGTTTTATAAGTTATTCAGATTCTTGATTTATTCAGCGACTGAGGATAAAATGTTACTGACACCGGTTTTAATTTTCTGTCACCAAGTGAGTTTTAAAAGGCACTCAAGTTCCCCCCGTCTTCTAATAACATGTTCATTTTTCCACTATAATCTACCTTGTCCATAATTACTATTACATTTGCTTTGTCTGTTTCGTAAGGTGAACTCCAGGATCTTGACTTAATTCATGGTATAACTTAACAAATCTTTGATGACAATAGTGTTGTAGAGGTGTGAACACAGCTCTGACCTCTACAACATAAGTTATACCACAAATTAAGGAAAGATCCCGGACTTCACCTTAGGAAACAGTCAAAGCAAATGTAATAGTAATTATGGACAAGGTAGATTATAGTGGAAAAATGAACATGTTATTAGAAGACGGAGGAACTTACGTGGCTCTTAAATGTTTCTTGAATGAGGGAAGTATGAGAAGGGATGGTAAATGACTCACAAAATCATAACAACACGATTGTCAACAAACCACGGAACGGGTGGAGTTTAAACCTGTGATCTGGAGTTGTACCACTCACTCGCCATGGGTATGAGAGAAAATGGTTTTCAAATGGCTCTTAAAAAATTTCTAAATTGGTTTTAAGTATTTCTGGGGGAAATAGCTTTTTTTTTTTTGGAACAGATGGAATTGGGCGAATGTTTTGATAAAAGTGGAATTGGAAGGAAAATATTGAAGTAGGAGAGGAAGAGACAAGGAAAGATGGTCATCAGAGAAGGATGTGCAGAAAAAGAATCTTAAAAGGGAATAAGTAGAAACAGAAGGTTCTTGTTAAAGAATACACACACGGAGATCCTTACTGGAGAAGAAGGTAGACAAGACTAACCAGTTTCCAGAAAGTAGCAGGTAACTCACCTGCTTACTCTCAGATGTTAAGGAGGACCCCGTAGGGAAGACCTTCCTAGAAGGACCACCTCCTTCTTCCCACCCCCTGATCCATCCTCTCTTGTGATCAAGGAAGACCTCACTTACCTCCTTTTATAACTCTAGGAAGACCCCACTCACCTCCTCTTATAAGTCAAGGAAGACCCCACTCACCTCCTCTTATAAGTCAAGGAAGATCTCACTCACCTCCTCTTATAAGTCTAGTAAGACCTCACTCACCTCCTCTTATAAGTCTAGAAAGATCCCACTCACCTCCGCTTATAAGTCTAGAAAGACCCCACTCACCTCCTTTTATAACTCTAGGAAGACCTCACTCACCTCCTCTTATAAGTCTAGAAAGACCTCACTCACCTCCTTTTATAACTCTAGGAAGACCTCACTCACCTCCTTTTATAACTCTAGGAAGACCTCACTCACCTCCTCTTATAAGTCTAGAAAGACCTCACTCACCTCCTTTTATAACTCTAGGAAGACCTCACTCACCTCCTCTTATACGTCTAGAGAGACCTCACTCACCTCCTCTTATAAGTCAAGAAAGACCTCACTCACCTCCTCTTGTAAGTCAAGAAAGACCTCACTCACCTCCTCTTGTAAGTCTAGAAAGACCCCACTCACCTCCGCTTATAAGTCTAGAAAGACCTCACTCACCTCCACTTATAAGTCTAGAGAGACCTCACTCACCTCCTCTTATAAGTCTAGGAAGACCGTTTCTTCACCTACTCCCTCTCCTAAGTGCATGAAAGAATCCTCTACATTCTCCCTGTCATAAGTCGACTGAGACTCCTTCCCCACCTACTCCTCAAAGGTCAAGGATATTCCCCGTTACTCCCTCTCATAAGTCGACTGAGACTCCCTCCCCACCTACTCCTCAAAGGTCAAGGATATTCCCCGTTACTCCCTCTCATAAGTCGACTGAGACTCCCTCCCCACCTACTCCTCAAAGGCCAAGGATATTCCCCGTTACTCCCTCTCATAAGCTGTATAGCCCTTGTGGCTTAGCGCTTCTTTTTGATTATAATAATAATAATCCCTCTCATAAGTTGACTGAGACTCCCTCCCCACCTACTCCTCAAAGGTCAAGGATATTCCCCGTTACTCCCTCTCATAAGTCGACTGAGACTCCCTCCCCACCTACTCCTCAAAGGTCAAGGATATTCCCCGTTACTCCCTCTCATAAGTCGACTGAGACTCCCTCCCCACCTACTCCTCAAAGGTCAAGGATATTCCCCGTTACTCCCTCTCATAAGTCGACTGAGACTCCCTCCCCACCTACTCCTCAAAGGTCAAGGATATTCCCCGTTACTCCCTCTCATAAGTCGACTGAGACTCCCTCCCCACCTACTCCTCAAAGGTCAAGGATATTCCCCGTTACTCCCTCTCATAAGTCGACTGAGACTCCCTCCCCACCCATTCCTCAAAGGTCAAGGACTTCCTTCCTTATACTCCCTCTCATAAGTCGACTGAGACTCCCTCCCTACCCATTCCTCAAAGATCAAGGACTTCCTTCCTTATACTCCCTCTCAACCACTCACTAGTTGAGAGATACCTTCCCATACACCCTTCCATACGTCGAGGGGACAATCCATTTCCCAACTCCCTTCCATAAGTCAGTTGAATTCCCTTCCACCTACTAATCAAAAATCAATGGCTGCCATTCCATACACCCTCCCACAAATCGAGGGAGGCATGGTGGTTTTCTGAGTCATGGGACCATAAAAAAAGCAGCTGCATTTTAATTAATCTAAATCACAGAGCAGTCACAGTGTGATTGATCTAAATCATACTGCAGCTGGAATGTTGTTAACTGGATCACGGTGATAGAAAATGTGTTGTCTCAATCATAGAGTAGATCAATGAAGAATTGCTAGCCTTGTTAAACCTCGTGTAAGAGAGAGAGAGAGAGAGAGAGAGAGAGAGAGAGAGAGAGAGAGAGAAAGAGAGACAAACAGTGTGGTTGGTGTGGATAATAAAACTGCAGGAATAATATTTCCTGGCTTACAAAACAGTTGGAATATTGCCAGAATACAGAAGAGTAAGAATATTATTTTTGGACTTATAAAACAGCTGAAATATTTGACAATACATAAAACATCTGGAATATTTATTTTTATCATAAAACAACAGTAATATTATTTGCCTGATCATAAAACATCTGGAATATTATTATTACAATTATTATTATCATATTCCCGGGTGAGCACTAAACCTTTATGGATCATACAGTGTATGTATGATAAGATTCAGGCTTGACCTCATACAGTAATATTTAGAGCAGACACAAACAATACAAACACCGTGGGCAGCTCAGCTGTTTCATATGACTGACTTCCTACGGTATATTACCATGTTCAATTAATTTACATTAGTAATAGTATCGGTACCAACAATTGTGTTAATGTGTATGACTAATTCCGGAATAAAACGCTGTGGTGTCTCTTGCTTTAATTACACAGAAATTCTATGACGTGAACTTATAGTGACCTTTAATGTTACCAGCTTTCCTCAGACCTTGAAGTGACGTGAACTTACAGTGCCTTTCATGTTACCAGCTTTCCTCAGACTTTGAAGTGACGTGAACTTATAGTTACCTTTAATGTTACCAGCTTTCCTCAGACCTTGAAGTGACGTGAACTTATAGTTACCTTTAATGTTACCAGCTTTTCTCAGACCTTGAAGTGACGTGAACTTACAGTGACCTTTAATGTTACCAGCTTTCCTCAGACCTTGAAGTGACGTAAACTTACAGTGACCTTTAATGTTACCAGCTTTCCTCAGACCTTGAAGTGACGTAAACTTACAGTGACCTTTAATATTACCAGCTTTCCTCAGACCTTGAAGAGACGTCTGTGACTGTATCATGTTCAGAGCGCAGTTGACAGTAACAGTGTGTATGGTAACCTGACCTGTCTTGTGACCTTTTATTGTACAAAAAAAACATACGACTGCAATCCTGTAGCCAATGATTTAATTATGTAAATGAATAAGTTACATTTTTTTGTTTACAGGTGAGGATCACAGAGTTTCCGGTAAGTACAGAGATGATTATTATAATTATTATTATTTTATTATTATTATTATAATTATTATTATTTTATTATTATTATTATAATTATTATTGTTGCTATTTTATTATTATTGTTATTATTATTATTATTATTATTATTATTATTATTATTATTATTATTATTATTATTATTACTTTTATCATTAATAATATTACTATGATTATTATTATTATTATTATTATTATTATTATTATTATTATTATTATTATTATTATTATTATTATTATTATTATTATTATTATTGTTGTTATTACAGTAGAGTAGCAAAAGAGGTATAAACCCGTATGAGTCATTCAGGTCTACGTATCAAGATAAACTCTTCTGCAGCAATCTCTATTAAGATTACAGGAATCATTCTTTCATCTAAGTCCTGAGTAGTATTGTCATGAAATGTTCTGTCATGAAGTGTTCTGTCATGAAGTGTTCTGTCATGAAGTGTTCTGTCATGAAGCGTTATACTACTGGCTTGAAGGGTTCACGACAGTGTTCCTTTGACACAGTCTGATATTCTCTGACTAAAGACGTGTGATTCCGTTATGCTAACTTGAGTGTGTATAAACAAGTCCATCTCTAACTTGAGTGTGTATAAACTAGTCTTTCTCTAACTTGAGTGTGTATAAGCAAGTCCTGCTCTAACTTGAGTGTGTATAAGCAAGTCCTGCTCTAACTTGAGTGTGTATAAGCAAGTCCTGCTCTAACTTGAGTGTGTATAAGCAAGTCCTGCTCTAACATGAGTGTATAAGAGCAAGTCCTGCTTTAACTTTAGTGCATAAGAGCAAGTCCTGCTCTAACTTGAGCGTATAAGAGCAAGTCCTGCTCTAACTTGAGTGTATAAGAGCAAGTCCTGCTCTAACTTGAGTGTATAAGAGCAAGTCCTGCTTTAACTTTAGTGCATAAGAGCAAGTCCTGCTCTAACTTGAGCGTATAAGAGCAAGTCCTGCTCTAACTTGAGTGTATAAGAGCAAGTCCTGCTCTAACTTGAGTGTATAAGAGCAAGTCCTGCTCTAACTTGAGTGTATAAGAGCAAGTCCTGCTCTAACTTGAGTGTATAAGAGCAAGTCCTGCTCTAACTTGAGTGTATAAGAGCAAGTCCTGCTCTAACTTGAGTGTATAAGAGCAAGTCCTGCTCTAACTTGAGTGTATAAGAGCAAGTCCTGCTCTAACTTGAGTGTATAAGAGCAAGTCCTGCTCTAACTTGAGTGTATAAGAGCAAGTCCTGCTCTAACTTGAGTGTATAAGAGCAAGTCCTGCTCTAACTTGAGTGTATAAGAGCAAGTCCTGCTCTAACTTGAGTGTATAAGAGCAAGTCCTGCTCTAACTTGAGTGTATAAGAGCAAGTCCTGCTCTAACTTGAGTGTATAAGAGCAAGTCCTGCTCTAACTTGAGTGTATAAGAGCAAGTCCTGCTCTAACTTGAGTGTGTATAAGCAAGTCCTGCTCTAACATGAGTGTATAAGAGCAAGTCCTGCTTTAACTTTAGTGCATAAGAGCAAGCCCTTCTCTAACTTGAGCGTATAAGAGCAAGTCCTGCTCTAACTTGAGTGTATAAGAGCAAGTCCTGCTCTAACTTGAGTGCATAAGAGCAAGTCCTGCTTTAACTTTAGTGCATAAGAGCAAGTCCTGCTCTAACTTGAGCGTATAAGAGCAAGTCCTGCTCTAACTTGAGTGTATAAGAGCAAGTCCTGCTCTAACTTGAGTGTATAAGAGCAAGTCCTGCTCTAACTTGAGTGTATAAGAGCAAGTCCTGCTCTAACTTGAGTGTATAAGAGCAAGTCCTGCTCTAACTTGAGTGTATAAGAGCAAGTCCTGCTCTAACTTGAGTGTATAAGAGCAAGTCCTGCTCTAACTTGAGTGTATAAGAGCAAGTCCTGCTCTAACTTGAGTGTATAAGAGCAAGTCCTGCTCTAACTTGAGTGTATAAGAGCAAGTCCTGCTCTAACTTGAGTGTATAAGAGCAAGTCCTGCTCTAACTTGAGTGTATAAGAGCAAGTCCTGCTCTAACTTGAGTGTATAAGAGCAAGTCCTGCTCTAACTTGAGTGTATAAGAGCAAGTCCTGCTCTAACTTGAGTGTATAAGAGCAAGTCCTGCTCTAACTTGAGTGTATAAGAGCAAGTCCTGCTCTAACTTGAGTGTATAAGAGCAAGTCCTGCTCTAACTTGAGTGTATAAGAGCAAGTCCTGCTCTAACAGCGGCTTGGGATCTCAATATTGTGTTCACCTGCACACTGTTCTTCCTTCAGCTTGGTCAGCAAGTTTGTGTTTGGGAATCATGATTCTCATTTTCTGTGATACTATACATTTGCAGCGATATCTGCCTTGTCGCTTGCATGCTTCATAGTCGACGTTTGTTGTAAATGGTACGGTGATACCCACACACTGCAAAAAGAGCGTTTATTAAAGTTAACGGCTCGCTACGTTTCGCCACGAGTGGCTACTTTAGTCCTAGTGATTAGGACTGAAGAAGTCAATCGTGGCGAAACGTTTCCTTTTTATAAATGAACACAGTTGTCTCGAACTGCCTACACACACACACCCACACACACACACACACACACACACACACACACACACACACACACACACACACACACACACACACACACCCACACACACACACACACACAGAGGACCCAGTAGCAACCGGTGAAGAGGCGGGGCCAGGAGCTAGGACTCGACCCCTGCAACCACAAATAGGTGAGTACAAATAGGTGAGTACACACACACACACGCACACACACACACACCAAACATTCAACAAGTATAAATCCACAATTCAAAGAGAAAGGACATAATCAGGTTACTCTGGCTTTTACCTACCGTCCACGATAGAGTGCAAATCAATGCACCTGTTCCATCATTCAATTACCACCTAATTACCGTTGGGGTTCCTCTTCCAGTTTTCAGTGACCTGACGCAGGTACACGTGCCTGAGTAGTAGTCTATTTTCTATTCAGCTCTATTCTGTTTTGGAGAGGAGTTCTATTCTATTATTCTGTTAATACCCGGGTTATTAATTAAATAACCTGGTATTAACCAAAAGTAATTGAAAAAGGTAATAAAATAATAACTAAGATAACCAAGGGATGGGAAAGATAAAAACAACACAATGGAATAGTGATAAAAACGATAACAATGTTATTGGAAAGATAACAACGCTATTTGGAAAGATAAAGTCATTTGATAAGATAACAAAGTTATTGGGTAAGATATCAGTGTTATTGAAAAGATAACAAAGTTATTGGGTAAGATATCAGTGTTACTGGAAAGATAACAAAGTTATTTGAGAGGTAATAGTGTTATAAAAAAATCTATGTTATCGGAAAAATAACAAATTTATAAGAAAAATAACAACGTTACTGGATAAGATAACAAATTTACTTGAAAGATAACAAAAAACATATGGGTAAGATAACAAGATAAGAGCCAAAGATAATCATTAGTAGTCTGGGTGAGCATCTGGAGATGAGTGTCGTCACAGAGAATATCAACTCTGCATTACTGAGAGTAAATTCTGCCTCAAGGGACTTAATGAGGGGCTGATGGAACTCTAAGAGGAGGCAGACGTAGCGGGGGGACTGGTCTTTCCTGGACTGTTTGAGGGTCTTCGACACGGTCCTAAAACACTCTCTTTCCCTCTCTTTCTCTCTGTCTTTCTCTCTCTCTCTCTCTTTCTCTCTCTCTCGGCACGTACCAGAGAAGCCAGTGGAAATAAGCCACACAGTGGGATGACTGTGTGGTTTTACTGGGTTATTCTGGGTTACTGCTTGGTTAATCAGAACAGCATCCTCTTTTTCCTGGTCTTCTTCTTCTCCTTCTTCTTCTTCCTCGTCTTCGTCTTCTTCTTCCTGGTTCTTTAGGGTATGTGAAGAAGAAATAAAATTTCCTCTAAAAAAACTGAAAAAAAAAAAAGATGGGAGGGATGGATGTGTTTCCATAAAACGTACTGAAAAAACATTTGAAAAACTCTATTCAGAATAAGACACACACACACACACACACACACACACACACACACACACACACACACACACACACACACACACACACACACACACACACACACACACACACACACAGGGCCAGGAGCTATAAATCGACCCTTGCAACCACAATTAGGTGAGTACATACACACTCGCGTGTGGAAAACAATGATAATGAAACTAGGCTTGCGTGTACCGTAGAGTTTTACTGCCTATATAATTTCATATCATCACTCAATAAACAAGAGTTATTTATCTGCTTTAATGAAGCAACCACGACTATTACCAAACAGTAAACACAACCACGACTATTACCAAACAGTAAACACAACCACGACTATTACCAAACAGTAAACACAACCACGGCTATTACCAAACAGTAAACACAACCACGACTATTACCAAACAGTAAACACAACCACGACTATTACCAAACAGTAAACACAACCACGACTATTACCAAATAGTAAACACAACCACGACTATTACCAAACAGTAAACACAACCACGACTATTACCAAACAGTAAACACAACCACGACTATTACCAAACAGTAAACACAACCACGACTATTACCAAACAGTAAACACAACCACGACTATTACCAAACAGTAAACACAACCACGACTATTACCAAACAGTACTATTACCAAACAGTAAACACAACCACGACTATTACCAAACAGTAAACACAACCACGACTATTACCAAACAGTAAACACAACCACGACTATTACCAAACAGTAAACACAACCACGACTATTACCAAACAGTAAACACAACCACGACTATTACCAAACAGTAAACACAACCACGGCTATTACCAAACAGTAAACACAACCACGACTATTACCAAACAGTAAACACAACCACGACTATTACCAAACAGTAAACACAACCACGACTATTACCAAACAGTAAACAGTAAACACAACCACGACTATTACCAAACAGTAAAAATAGTAAACACAACCACGACTATTACCAAACAGTAAACACAACCACGACTATTACCAAACAGTAAACACAACCACGACTATTACCAAACAGTAAACACAACCACGACTATTACCAAACAGTAAACACAACCACGACTATTACCAAACAGTAAACACAACCACGACTATTACCAAACAGTAAATGCAACCACGACTATTACCAAACAGTAAACACAACCACGACTATTACCAAACAGTAAACACAACCACGACTATTACCAAATAGTAAACATAACCACGACTATTACCAAATAGTAAACACAACCACGGCTATTACCAAACAGTAAACACAACCACGACTATTACCAAACAGTAAACACAACCACGACTATTACCAAATAGTAAACACAACCACGACTATTACCAAACAGTAAACACAACCACGACTATTACCAAACAGTAAACACAACCACGACTATTACCAAACAGTAAACACAACCACGACTATTACCAAACAGTAAACACAACCACGACTATTACCAAACAGTAAATACAACCACGACTATTACCAAACAGTAAACACAACCACGACTATTACCAAACAGTAAACACAACCACGACTATTACCAAATACTAAACACAACCACGACTATTACCAAATAGTAAACACAACCACGGCTATTACCAAATAGTAAACACAACCATGACTATTACCAAATAGTAAACACAACCACGACTATTACCAAAAAGTAAACACAACCACGGCTATTACCAAATAGTAAACACAACCATGACTATTACCAAATAGTAAACACAACCACGACTATTACCAAATAGTAAACACAACCACGACTATTACCAAATAGTAAACACAACCACAGCTATTACCAAATAGTAAACACAACCACGACTATTACCAAATAGTAAACACAACCACGACTATTACCAAATAGTAAACACAACCACAGCTATTACCAAATAGTAAACACAACCATGACTATTACCAAATAGTAAACACAACCACGACTATTACCAAATAGTAAACACAACCACAGCTATTACCAAATAGTAAACACAACCACGACTATTACCAAACAGCAAACACAACCACGACTATTACCAAACAGTAAACACAACCACGGCTACTACCAATTTAACACAACCACGATTGTTACTAAAATGATACTGACAACCACGACTATGTATGTTTCTCAGTGTGTGTACACCGTGAGTTCTGATATCTCTCAGTATACTCATACTGAGAGATACAGTATTTAATTACTCTTGACTGATAGTCAGGTGACGTGCAGCCTTAATGACCCTCGAGTAGTTAGTACTCTTTAATGACCCGATTAACCATCACCACAATAGCATAAATGATACGTCGTAGTAGTTGAATCTTTAATTATGTTAATCCTTTATTTTAACAAAGTCGAAATTTAGACTTACAATTAACAAGGAGAAATTAACATGAAACATCCTGTTAATTCCTGTTAATCTTTCCAATTATTTTTTTCCAAAGCCAACGTAATATAGTTGGTTTTAAAATGATTATGATATATTGTTTTTAACACTGCATATTATTATAAAATTATAGGACAGAGAGAGAGAGAGAGAGAGAGAGAGAGAGAGAGAGAGAGAGAGAGAGAGAGAGAGAGAGTAGATTTTTCTTCCCTCCTTAATAAAACTTTAAGTCTGTTATAAAGTAAAATAGTTTACAACACTGTCTTGAAGTTTTCACCAGGATTGTAGACTGTCTTGGGCTGTACCCTTTTTCCCTCTCTCTCTCTCTCTCTCTCTCTCTCTCTCTCTCTCTCTCTCTCTCCTCTTCCTCCTCTTTCTTCTCCCTCTACCTCTCCTTTATTTCTTCTCCCTCTCATCTTCCCCTTCTCATTTCCTCCACACTCTGCATCATCTCCTCGTACTTTCATCTCTATCTGCATACCTCGACTTCATCTCTCTCTCTCTCTCTCTCTCTCTCTCTCTTGCTTCTTCCTTCATCATTCTCCCTTGCGTAATTCACCAAATTCCTCCATTTTCTTCTATTTTAACTTCATCTCCGCCATCTACATTGCTCCATTCTCTCCCACCCAATTACCCCCCCCCTCCCAGCTCTCTCTTTCTGTCTGTCTATCTATCTGTCTCTGTCTCTCTCGCCCTCTTTCTGTATCTCTCTCGCCCTCTTTCTGTTTGTCTCTGTCCCTCTCTCTCTCTCCTTCCCTCCCAAGCATTCCTCTTCCCTCCCCCCCCCACTCTCTGGGGTCCCCACGACCCCACTATGTGTGGATAACGCACTAATGATAGAAGAAATATTGTTAGTAAGTACCCCATAAAGGTAATTCACCGCTTCACCCAGCCCCTAATTCCTTCCTCATAGCCCCTAATTCCTCCCTCGTAACACCTAATTCCTCCCTCATAGCACCTAAATCCTCTCGCATAGCACCTGAATCCTCCCCCCATTCAAAAGCTTCAAGAACACTGCGCTTTCTCGTCGAAAAATATA
>NC_091357.1:12608526-12623526 GCF_038502225.1 Cherax quadricarinatus | reverse complement strand
ACATACTCTCTAAAACTTTCAAATATACATACTCTCTAAAACTTTCAAATATACATACTCTCTAAAACTTTCAAATATACACACTCTCTAAAACTTTCAAATATACATACTCTCTAAAACTTTCAAATATACATACTCTCTAAAACTTTCAAATATACACACTCTCTAAAACTTTCAAATATACATACTCTCTAAAACTTTCAAATATACATACTCTCTAAAACTTTCAAATATACATACTCTCTAAAACTTTCAAATATACATACTCTCTAAAACTTTCAAATATACATACTCTCTAAAACTTTCAAATATACATACTCTCTAAAACTTTCAAATATACATACTCTCTAAAACTTTCAAATATACATACTCTCTAAAACTTTCAAATATACATACTCTCTAAAACTTTCAAATATACATACTCTCTAAAACTTTCAAATATACATACTCTCTAAAACTTTCAAATATACATACTCTCTAAAACTTTCAAATATACATACTCTCTAAAACTTTCAAATATACATACTCTCTAAAACTTTCAAATATACATACTCTCTAAAACTTTCAAATATACATACTCTCTAAAACTTTCAAATATACATACTCTCTAAAACTTTCAAATATACATACTCTCTAAAACTTTCAAATATACATACTCTCTAAAACTTTCAAATATACATACTCTCTAAAACTTTCAAATATACATACTCTCTAAAACTTTCAAATATACATACTCTCTAAAACTTTCAAATATACATACTCTCTAAAACTTTCTCTAAAACTTTCAAATATACATACTCTCTAAAACTTTCAAATATACATACTCTCTAAAACTTTCAAATATACATACTCTCTAAAACTTTCAAATATACATACTCTCTAAAACTTTCAAATACATACAAAACTTTCAAATATACTCTCTAAAACTTTCAAATATACATACTCTCTAAAACTTTCAAATATACATACTCTCTAAAACTTTCAAATATACATACTCTCTACTCTCTAAAACTTTCAAATATACATACTCTCTAAAACTTTCAAATATACATACTCTCTAAAACTTTCAAATATACATACTCTCTAAAACTTTCAAATATACATACTCTCTAAAACTTTCAAATATACATACTCTCTAAAACTTTCAAATATACATACTCTCTAAAACTTTCAAATATACATACTCTCTAAAACTTTCAAATATACATACTCTCTAAAACTTTCAAATATACATACTCTCTAAAACTTTCAAATATACATACTCTCTAAAACTTTCAAATATACATACTCTCTAAAACTTTCAAATATACATACTCTCTAAAACTTTCAAATATACATACTCTCTAAAACTTTCAAATATACATACTCTCTAAAACTTTCAAATATACATACTCTCTAAAACTTTCAAATATACATACTCTCTAAAACTTTCAAATATACATACTCTCTAAAACTTTCAAATATACATACTCTCTAAAACTTTCAAATATACATACTCTCTAAAACTTTCAAATATACATACTCTCTAAAACTTTCAAATATACATACTCTCTAAAACTTTCAAATATACATACTCTCTAAAACTTTCAAATATACATACTCTCTAAAACTTTCAAATATACATACTCTCTAAAACTTTCAAATATACATACTCTCTAAAACTTTCAAATATACATACTCTCTAAAACTTTCAAATATACATACTCTCTAAAACTTTCAAATATACATACTCTCTAAAACTTTCAAATATACATACTCTCTAAAACTTTCAAATATACATACTCTCTAAAACTCTCAAATATACATACTCTCTAAAACTTTCAAATATACATACTCTCTAAAACTTTCAAATATACATACTCTCTAAAACTCTCAAATATACATACTCTCTAAAACTTTCAAATATACATACTCTCTAAAACTTTCAAATATACATACTCTCTAAAACTCTCAAATATACACACTCTCTAAAACTTTCAAATATACATACTCTCTAAAACTTTCAAATATACATACTCTCTAAAACTTTCAAATATACACACTCTCTAAAACTTTCAAATATACATACTCTCTAAAACTTTCAAATATACATACTCTCTAAAACTCTCAAATATACACACTCTCTAAAACTTTCAAATATACATACTCTCTAAAACTTTCAAATATACATACTCTCTAAAACTTTCAAATATACATACTCTCTAAAACTTTCAAATATACATACTCTCTAAAACTTTCAAATATACATACTCTCTAAAACTTTCAAATATACATACTCTCTAAAACTTTCAAATATACATACTCTCTAAAACTTTCAAATATACATACTCTCTAAAACTTTCAAATATACATACTCTCTAAAACTTTCAAATATACATACTCTCTAAAACTTTCAAATATACATACTCTCTAAAACTTTCAAATATACATACTCTCTAAAACTTTCAAATATACATACTCTCTAAAACTTTCAAATATACATACTCTCTAAAACTTTCAAATATACATACTCTCTAAAACTTTCAAATATACATACTCTCTAAAACTTTCAAATATACATACTCTCTAAAACTTTCAAATATACATACTCTCTAAAACTTTCAAATATACATACTCTCTAAAACTTTCAAATATACATACTCTCTAAAACTTTCAAATATACATACTCTCTAAAACTTTCAAATATACATACTCTCTAAAACTTTCAAATATACATACTCTCTAAAACTTTCAAATATACATACTCTCTAAAACTTTCAAATATACATACTCTCTAAAACTTTCAAATATACATACTCTCTAAAACTTTCAAATATACATACTCTCTAAAACTTTCAAATATACATACTCTCTAAAACTTTCAAATATACATACTCTCTAAAACTTTCAAATATACACACTCTCTAAAACTTTCAAATATACATACTCTCTAAAACTTTCAAATATACATACTCTCTAAAACTTTCAAATATACATACTCTCTAAAACTTTCAAATATACATACTCTCTAAAACTTTCAAATATACATACTCTCTAAAACTTTCAAATATACATACTCTCTAAAACTTTCAAATATACATACTCTCTAAAACTTTCAAATATACATACTCTCTAAAACTTTCAAATATACATACTCTCTAAAACTTTCAAATATACATACTCTCTAAAACTTTCAAATATACATACTCTCTAAAACTTTCAAATATACATACTCTCTAAAACTTTCAAATATACATACTCTCTAAAACTTTCAAATATACATACTCTCTAAAACTTTCAAATATACATACTCTCTAAAACTTTCAAATATACATACTCTCTAAAACTTTCAAATATACATACTCTCTAAAACTTTCAAATATACATACTCTCTAAAACTTTCAAATATACATACTCTCTAAAACTTTCAAATATACATACTCTCTAAAACTTTCAAATATACATACTCTCTAAAACTTTCAAATATACATACTCTCTAAAACTTTCAAATATACATACTCTATTATAATCTGTAAGTGGACTGAATGTAAGACATTATCTTTAGTAAATCTTAGTGTTGATACAGAAGATTTGACTCACTTAGTTAGGGTTCTGCATGCTAGTTAGGGTTCTGCATGGTAGTTAGGGTTCTTCATGGTAGTTAGGGTTCTGCATGGTAGTTAGGGTTCTGCATGGTAGTTAGGGTTCTGCATGGTAGTTAGGGTTCTGCATGGTAGTTAGGGTTCTGCATGGTAGTTAGGGTTCTGCATGGTAGTTAGGGTTCTGCATGGTAGTTAGGGTTCTGCATGGTAGTTAGGGTTCTGCATGGTAGTTAGGGTTCTTCATGGTAGTTAGGGTTCTGCATGGTAGTTAGGGTTCTGCATGGTAGTTAGGGTTCTGCATGGTAGTTAGGGTTCTGCATGGTAGTTAGGGTTCTGCATGGTAGTTAGGGTTCTGCATGGTAGTTAGGGTTCTGCATGGTAGTTAGGGTTCTGCATGTTAGTTAGGGTTCTGCATGTTAGTTAGTGTTCTGCATGGTAGTTAGGGTTCTGCATGGTAGTTAGTGTTCTGCATGGTAGTTAGGGTTCTGCATGTTAGTTAGGGTTCTGCATGTTAGTTAGGGTTCTGCATGTTAGTTAGGGTTCTGCATGGTAGTTAGTGTTCTGCATGGTAGTTAGGGTTCTGCATGGTAGTTAGGGTTCTGCATGGTAGTTAGGGTTCTGCATGACATTCATCTATGTTCAAATACTTTGATTTAGAAGTCTCTTATAGAACTTCCAATGTATCTACACATTGGTCCGGGTTGTTATTACAGAAATGAACTGATAAACGATGTTAGAAGAGAGAGGTGGCATACATGGATTAATATGTATAAAATATTGTACCAGAAATTAAAATATTGTACCAGAAATTAAAATATTGTACCAGAAATTAAAATATTGTACCAGAAATTAAAATATTGTACCAGAAATTAAAATATTGTACCAGAAATTAAAATATTGTACCAGAAATTAAAATATTGTACCAGAAATTAAAATATTGTACCAGAAATTAAAATATTGTACCAGAAATTAAAATATTGTACCAGAAATTAAAATATTGTACCAGAAATTAAAATATTGTACCAGAAATTAAAATATTGTACCAGAAATTAAAATATTGTACCAGAAATTAAAATATTGTACCAGAAATTAAAATATTGTACCAGAAATTAAAATATTGTACCAGAAATTAAAATATTGTACCAGAAATTAAAATATTGTACCAGAAATTAAAATATTGTACCAGAAATTATACTTGTGTATAACTAATATATAATAGTTTTAAACGGTGTTTATTATAGCTTGAATGCACATATAATAGGAACATTTATAGGCACGTTGAAAATGGTATGATTAAGACACATGTGCAACAGTTGGGTGTCTTTATTGTTGAAACGTTTCGCCTTCACATTAGGTTTCTTCAGTCAAATACAGAGGCAGTGTTTGTAGTAGTGAAATGTAGATGATGTAATCAGTCCAGGAGCTGTGACTCGACCCCTGCAACCACAAATAGGTGAGTACACAGAGGCAGGATAACACCAAAGTTGACACACACAGAAAGAGGCAGGATAGCATCAAGGATGACATACATACGGAGGCAGGATAGCACCAAGGCTGGCACACACAGACAGAGGCAGGATAGCATCAAGGATGACATACATACGGAGGCAGGATAGCACCAAGGCTGGCACACACAGACAGAGGCAGGATAGCATCAGGGTTAACACACATACGGAAGCAGGATAGCACCAAGGATTACACACACACGCACGCACAGAGGCATGATAGCACCAAGGTTGACACACACACAGAGGCAGGCTAGCACCAAGGTTGACACACACAGAGGCAGGCTAGCACCAAGGTTGACACACACACACAGAGGCAGGCTAGCACCAAGGTTGACACACACACACACGCACAGAGGCATGATAACACCAAGGTTGACACACACACAGAGGCAGGCTAGCACCAAGGTTGACACACACACACACGCACAGACGCATGACAGCACCAAGGTTGACACACACACAAGCATGATAGCACCAAGGTTGACACACACACAGAGGCATGATAGCACCAAGGTTGACACACACACAGAGGCAGGCTAGCACCAAGGTTGACACACACACAGAGGCAGGCTAGCACCAAGGTTGACACACACACAGAGGCATGATAGCACCAACGATGACACACACACCCACGCACAGAGACATGATAGCACCAAGGTTGACACACACACAGAGGCATGATAGCACCAAGGTTGACACACACACACAGAGGCAGGCTAGCACCAACGATGACACACACACACACACGTACAGAGGCATGATAGCACCAAGGTTGACACACACACAGAGGCAGGCTAGCACCAAGGTTGACACACACACAGAGGCATGATAGCACCAAGGTTGACACACACACACAGAGGTATGATAGCACCAAGGTTGACACACACACACAGAGGCAGGCTAGCACCAACGATTACACACACACACACACACACACACGCACAGAGGCATGATAGCACCAAGGATGACACACACAGACAGAGGCAGGATAGCACCAAGGTTAACACACACAGAGGCAGGCTAGCACCAACGATGACACACACACACACACACACACACACGCACAGAGGCATGATAGCACCAAGGTTGACACACACACAGAGGCAGGCTAGCACCAACGATGACACACACACACGCACGCACAGACGCATGATAGCACCAAGGTTGACACACACACAGAGGCATGACAGCACCAAGGTTGACACACACACAGAGGCAGGCTAGCACCAAGGTTGGCACACACACAGAGGCAGGCTAGCACCAAGGATGACACACACACAAACGCACAGAGGCATGATAGCACCAAGGATGACACACACAGACAGAGGCAGGATAGCACCAACGATGACACACACACACACACACAGGAGATTTAAGGAAGTTTTTACAGTAGAGACAGGAAGGGCTGTGGGAAGACAGCACAGAAGGGAACATCAAGAGGGAATATACCAACAAGTGTTGGATGACATACGAACAACCGAGGAGGAGGTGAAGAAGCTGCTAAGTGACCTTGACACCTCAAAGGCGATGGGACCGGACATCTCCCCATGGGTCCTTAGAGAAGGAGCAGAGATGCTGTGCGTGCCTCTAACCACAATCTTCAACACATCCCTTGAAACTGGGCAACTACCTGAGAAATGGAAGACAGCAAATGTAGTCCCCATATTTAAGAAAGGAAACAGAAACGAGGCGCTAAACTACAGACCTGTGTCTGTGACATGTATTGTGTGCAAAGTCATGGAGAAGATTATCAGGAGAGTGGTCGAACACCTGGAACGGAACAAGATTATAAATGAAAACCAGCATGGGTTCATGGAAGGCAAATCTTGTATCACATACCTCCTGGAGTTTTATGACAAGGTAACATAAGTAAGACACGAGAGAGAGGGGTGGGTTGATTGCGTTTTCCTAGACTGCAGGAAGGCCTTTGACACAGTTCCCCACAAGAGATTAGTGCAGAAGCTGGAGGATCAGGCGCATGTAACAGAAAGGGCACTGCAATGGATCAGGGAATATCTGACAGGGAGGCAGCAACGAGTCATGGTACGTGACGAGGTATCACAGTGGGCACCTGTGACGAGCGGGGTCCCACAGGGGTCAGTTCTAGGACCAGTGCTATTTTTGATATATGCGAACGACATGATGGAAGGAATAGACTCTGAAGTGTCCCTATTCGCAGATGATGTGAAGTTGATGAGAAGAATTAAATCGGATGAGGATGAGGCAGGACTGCAAAGAGACCTGGACAGGCTGGACATGTGGTCCAGAAACTGGCTTCTCGAATTCAATCCTGCCAAATGCAAAATCATGAAGATTGGGGAGGGGCAAAGAAGACCGCAGACAGAGTATAGGCTAGGTGGACAAAGACTACAGACCTCACTCAGGGAGAAAGACCTCGGGGTGACCATAACACCAAGCACGTCACCGGAGGCACACATCAACCAAATAACTGCTGCAGCATACGGGCGCCTGGCAAACCTGAGAATAGCGTTCCGATACCTTAATAAGGAATCGTTCAAGACACTGTACACTGTGTATGTTAGGCCCATACTGGAGTATGCAGCACCAGTCTGGAACCCACACCTGGTCAAGCACGTCAAGAAGTTAGAGAAAGTACAAAGGTTTGCAACAAGGCTAGTCCCAGAGCTCAGGGGAATGTCGTACGAGGAAAGGTTGAGGGAAATTGGACTGACGACACTGGAGGACAGGAGAGTCAGGGGAAACATGATAACGACATACAAGATACTGCGGGGAATAGACAAGGTGGACAGAGATAGGATGTTCCAGAGAGGGGACACAGGAAAAAGGGGTCACAACTGGAAGCTGAAGACTCAGACGAGTCACAGGGACGTTAGGAAGTATTTCTTCAGTCATAGAGTCGTCAGGAAGTGGAATAGCCTAGCAAGTGAAGTAGTGGAGGCAGGAACCATACATAGTTTTAAGAAGAGTTATGATAAAGCTCAGGAAGCAGAGACAGAGAGGACCTAGTAGCAATCAGTGAAGAGGCGGGGCCAGGAGCTGAGTCTCGACCCCTGCAACCACAATTAGGTGAATACAATTACGTGAGTACAATTAGGTGAGTACACACACACACACACACACACACACACACACACACACACACACACACACACATACAGAGGCAGGAAAGCACCAAGGTTGACACACACAGAGACAGGATAGCACCAAGGATGACACACACAGAGGCAGGATAACACCAATGATGACACACACACACAGAGGCAGGATAGCATCAAGGCTGACACACACACAGAGGCAGGATAGCACCAAGGATGACACACACAGAGGCAGGATAACACCAATGATGACACACACACACAGAGGCAGGATAGCATCAAGGCTGACACACACACAGAGGCAGGATAGCACCAAGGATGACACACACAGAGGCAGGATAACACCAATGACGACACACACACAGAGACATGATAGCACCAAGGATGACACACACACAGAGGCAGGATAGCACCAAGGATGACACACACAGAGGCAGGGTAACACCAATGACGACACACACACACAGACAGGATAGCACCAAGGATGACACACACACATGGAGGCAGGATAACACCAATGATGACACACGCACAGAGACAGGATAGCATCAAGGATGACACACACACGGAGGCAGGATAACACCAATGATGACACACACACACACACAGACAGGATAGCACCAAGGATGACACACACATGGAGGCAGGATAATACCAATGATGACACACACAGAGGCAGGATAGCATCAAGGTTGACACACACACAGAGGCAGGATAGCACCAAGGATGACACACACACAGAGGCAGGATAACACCAATGACGACACACACACACAGACAGGATAGCACCAAGGATGACACACACACAGAGGCAGGATAACACCAATGATGACACACACACACAGACAGGATAGCACCAAGGATGACACACGCACAGAGGTAGGATAACACCAATGATGACACACACACAGAGACAGGATAGCACCAAGGATGACACACATGGAGGCAGGATAACACCAATGATGACACACACACAGAGACAGGATAGCATCAAGGTTGACACACACACACACACGGAGACAGGATATCAGCTTCTCCCTCCACAAGAAACATTCTTGCTCGCTGGTTTTAGTAAGGTGATGCATCGGTCTTATCTGAGGGAGATAAGCCCGTCTTGAAGTTTATAATATTCCCTTCCTCCTCAGAGCCCAATCCTTCCTATCCTTTATATCTTCTTCCTATCCTCTCTTCCTTCATTTCCATCCATCATCTTCATTACTCTCCATCCATCACACCTTCCTGTGGATTTTCTGTATCTTTATCTTATAACTGTTCCCCCGTGTACCAATTTCCAGCCTCTCGAGCAGTCTATGTCCACGCAATTACACTCAGTGGCCACTATGTTGGGTACATCTTTCTAGTTCTGGATAATGCCTCCCCCCACTTGGTCCCCTGTACAGTCCGAATTCTTCGTGGCATGGATTCAACAAGGTGCTGGAAACAGATCCTGGTCCAGGTTGTTATTACAGCATCACGCAGTTGCTGCAGATTTGTCGGCTGCACATTCATGCTGTGACTCTCCCGTTCCACCACATCCCAGAGATTTACGCTAAATTCTGACCCTACCATCTGTACGTAGCAGCAGACATTGCTGTTCGTCAAACCAGGCGATATTTTGCTTTCAATCTTCAACTGTCCAGCTATGGTGAGTCTGTGGTCACTGTAACTTCAGTTTCCTGTTCTCAGCTGACAGTAGTGGAACCCGGTGTTGTCTTCTGCTGTTGTACTCACCCACTTCAACGTTCGATGCGTTCAGAGATGCTCTTTTGTATACCACTTTTGCAAAGCGAAGGTCTTTCAGTTACTGTCGCCTTCCTGTCAGGTGGAACCAGTCTGACCATTCTCCTCTGACCTCTCTCAGAACTACCGCTCACTGGATGTTTTGTGTTTTTCACACCATTCACTGTAAACTCTTGGGATTGTTGTGTGTTTAAATCCCAGGAGATCAGCAGTTTCTGAGATGCTCAAAACTACCCCGTCTGCCACCAAAAATCATTCCACGGTCAAAGTTACTTAGATCACATTTCTTCCTTATACTGATGTTTGGTGTAAATAACACCTGAATCTACTGATGTTTGGTGTAAATAACACCTGAATCTACTGATGTTTGGTGTAAATAACCCCTGAATCTACTGATATTTGGTGTAAATAACACCTGAGCCTCTTGGCAATGTCTGCATGCTTTTAGACATTACGGTGCTGACACTTCATTTGCTGATTAAATATTTGGATTAACAAGCAGGTGTACAGGTGTACCTGAATGTACAGGTGTACCTGAATGTACAGGTGTACCTGAAAATTTGATTTGTTATTATCACGTCTCCCTCGTCTATCTATCTTCTGTATCTATCTATCTATCTATCCTCTTTCTAGATGGTTCATTTACTTCTGCGACCAAATTTGCTAAGAACCACAGCATTTCTTCTAACTTCTTGATATGATTTATCAGTTATGGGTTCTACGATGGTGCTACGTACTCTAAGATAGGCCTGAAATATGTTGTTTATGAACGATTCTTTATTGAGAATCTTGACAGAATAACCTTTGCAGAGAATGTGTAATCGTTACAAAGGTTATTCTTATAATGTGCGCCTATGGTGATATGTTCAGAACTGTGTTAACCCCGAGGCCTTTCATGAGTGAGATTTACAAACTCTGTTTTCCAGATTCAGTGGTATTGTGGGGACATGTTATCTCAGAGCATTCACACTTGAAAATATCTAAAATATGATTTACGGAATCTTATAGCAGTCAAGGCATCTCTTATCGGTCAGCGCAAACAGCATCTCTTATCAGTCAGCGCATATAGCATCTCTTATCACTCAGAGCATACAGCATCTATTAATCACTCGGAGCATACAACATCTCGTTTCAGAGTAAATAGTGTCTTTTATCAGCCAGAGCATACAGGAAACAGCGAAGAGATATACCAGTCAAGATATCGGTGATGTGACTGGTTGATCCAGTCATCCACTCAACAGTTCACTGAACAGTTAATGACGAGCTGTGATTACATTCATATATGTGTTGATTTTTAGTATTCGACTTGGATGTTTGGAGAGAGAGTGGTTAATTTACCTCGAGGACATCTGTACGTGATGGCTGTGTGTACGTGATGGCTGTGTGTACGTGATGGATGTGTGTACGTTATGGATGTGTGTACGTGATGGATGTGTGTACGTTATGGATGTGTGTACGTGATGGATGTGTATACATGATGGTTGTGTATACTTAATACATATTCATTATGCATTATGCAATGCATGATGAATGGGAGACAAGCTGGGATAATCCACGCAAGTGAAGAGAGGCCGCTCCAATTCCCTGGATCAAGAGCCCTTCACCGGCGTCAAGGCACATACGTTCCTTCAAGGACCAAATTCCCCCTTAATAAATTATCTATATGTTAATATATATATATATATATATATATATATATATATATATATATATATATATATATATATATATATATATATATATATATATATATATATATATATATATATATATATATATATATATATATATATATATATATATACGACTTGAAATTTATTATTACTTAAGATAATGACTAAGTTCTCAAAAAACGATAAAAATTAAGGTTCACATGGCGAAAAAACGTTATTAAGTTCACAAACAAATAAAGCAATAACAGAATTTTTACAAATAAACAAAGCAATAAAACTTGTCAAAGAGGTATTTACAAATGTCAGTGTTAATTGTATCGTAAAGTCAAGCGGATGATTGCTTTTGGTATATATGTAAATATATATACATACTGTATATACCAGGTGCACGCACACACACATACGCACAGCGAAGAGGTGGGGCCAGAAGCTGTGAGTCGACCACTGTAACCACAAACAGGTAAGTACAAATAGGTGAGTACACACGTACGAGCGCACGAAACACGAATGAATTACTCCACCGTGGGTACTGGACAACAAGGAAGAATAAGTCACAATACCGTGGGTGAAACAATTCGAGAATAAACAAGACTCTAGAGACTTGAAAAGACTCTGTACCAGGAAAAGTTTACTCAGTAACCCGTGTCTTGTCTTCACTATTGTTTGCAGTACACCATCTGAATTCACAAAATTTGGAACAATACACAAAGCGTCGTAATGCAGAGTTTACCCAAGGGAGAAGACAGATGCGTATATAACACGAGAAAAGAGAGAACCTGGGAAAGGAATAGTACATAAGAATAATTTCAGAGCGAATCTAGTATTCAGTTTGTTAAAAAATGAATTTAAAGGTGATCTGTCTCTCTTAGACAAGTGAAAGCAAGTAGCATCTATCTACGACCCAAGATAACTAGCGTCACTCCACCTGACAACTTGTGAAGTCACCAGGAGAGGAAACACCCTCCAACAAACCACGTATCGTAAAGAATAATAAAAGGTTATATTTCCTTCTGAGAAAATACCGACGATTATTGCCTTTATATAAGCATGAATATGCTGCAGTATGATGTTATGCCACACAGATTGTCACTTGTGGTTACGTTAGGTTAAGTACGATTCCTCAGGAAACAGGAAAAGTGTTTCCTGATGCGGGTGTTAATCATGTGATGACCTTCAGTTATCTGACCGAGGCCTTCCGCTGGCTTACCTCTCCACCCTTTTAATGATAACAGTATCTGAAGTTTCAGAAGATATTATCAATGATACTGTCAAGAGATGGTAGAGCATCTTTCTTCCTAAGATGCTGCAGTTGATCTTATGATTCACCGCCATGTATTAGCTTCAAAGATTTTACCTGCAAATTGGAAAGCTAGACGATGTTTCTCCACACCCGGAGCACAAGGCTTGTTTCAAAGTTATTTCATCAAATCCTGCCACGTGCAGTGAACAACGAAACAGATTTGAAATGCTTAACAATATATATATATATATATATATATATATATATATATATATATATATATATATATATATATATATATATATATATATATATATATATATATATATATGTCGTGCCGAATAGGCAGAACTTGTGATCTTGGCTTAAATAGCAACGCTCATCTTGCCATATAGGACAAGTGAAAATTTGTGTATGCAATAATTTCGCCAAAATCATTCTGAACCTAACGAAAAAAATATATTTCATTGTGTTTGTTTAGTATTAAATTATTGTAAACAAAACTAAAATATATTTAGTTGGGTTAGGCTAAAATAAATTGCGCTTGTTATAGTAAGGTTAGGTAAGTTTTCTAAGATTCTTTTGGTGCAAAATTAAAAATTTTTACATTAACATTAATGAAAAAATATATCTTTAAACGTATAAAAGAAAATTTCAGAAAGCTCTTAATTTTAAATGAGTTCTTGCTAATTGACCAGTTTTACATATTCGGCACTATATATATATATATATATATATATATATATATATATATATATATATATATATATATATATATATATATATATATATATATATATATATATATATATATATATATATATATATATATATATATATATATAATATATATATATACAGATAGATAGATATACACCTCTATGTGTGTTTATCCTTTGTCGGTGTCATACGAATCAATACAACGTGTGTAATGAAAAAATAATGTCATATATTTTATGTATCCAGCTAATGCTGACTATATACAAACTAAGTTCGTTTTATATACAGAGATCGTAATATAATTATATACAAATAATCATTAATCGCAGGCTTTATTTCACTCTCATAATTCCCATTCATTAGTTTTCTGGAGTCAGTCATCCTATTAGCGTCAGATAGTCGCGTTTCCACTTGTATAGAAAACATAATTAAGTATTGGGGGTTGTCTTAGTGTGGAGTAGTGAGAGTAAAAAGAAAACGTTGGGAATCACGATCCATTAGGGAAACAGGAAAGAGGATGAGGAAGGGGCAAAGAATGAGGTAACAGGAAGGGCGAGAGAAGTGAAAAGAAGAGGAAGGGAACCTTTAAAGTTTATATAGAGTGATGGGACTAAAAGATCAGTCGAGACTGTGCAATAAAATATACTACACACACATGTATGTACACTAACAACAACACACACACCTGGATATACCTGTTCTGGATAGACCTGCCCTGGATAAAACTGTTCTAGACAGACCTGCCCAGGATACACCTGCTCTGGATAGACCTATCATGTATAGGCCTGTACCGCTTTTTAACACTGGAACAATGGTCCCTGAGGTCATCGTCTCAAGATTTCTCTCTCTTTCTGGCGTAACACCGAATAACCAGAAGACAACTATTATACCACAAGACGGGCAGCTACCTCTCTAAGTGTACCACTATCAAGTATACCACTACATCAATGATCATTCCTGTGCATTTAGAACATTTCTCTCAAAGCTAATAGTGAAAAAAGCACACACGTTGTGAACCAAACATTCAGAGTTTACAGGATGTCGCTTGTATCTAAATACATGATTGTTTAAGGATACTTAAAACACGTGATAGACTTTCCTTAGGATATTCAAAACACGTGATAGATTTTTTTGAGATATTTAAAATCTGTGATAGATTTTTAGAATACTTAAAACAAGTGATAGATTTTTTAGGATACTTAAAAGACGTGAAAGATTTATTTAGGATACTTAAAACTAGTGATAGACATTTTTTAGCATACTTAAAACCAGTGATAAACATTTTTTAGGATACTTAAAACCAGTGATAAACATTTTTTAGGATACTTAAAACCAGTGATAAACATTTTTTAGGATACTTAAAACCAGTGATAAACATTTTTTAGGATACTTAAAACCAATGATAGATTTATTTGTGAATTAGTAGATCCAAATACACCAGCAGAGAGTTTTTTTTTTTTT
>NC_091357.1:12593146-12608426 GCF_038502225.1 Cherax quadricarinatus | reverse complement strand
CATCATCATCCAGCCAGTCACTGAGGCTACACCACCAGCACTGAGGCTGCACCACCAGCACTGAGGCTGCACCACCAGCACTGAGGCTGCACCACCAGCACTGAGGCTGCACCACCAGCACTGAGGCTGCACCACCAGCACTGAGGCTGCACCACCAGCACTGAGGCTGCACCACCAGCACTGAGGCTGCACCACCAGCACTGAGGCTGCACCACATCAAGCATGTATGATAACCGAGTGGTTGGCATCAACTTTAATCCAGTGACTGAGAGAAAGATATTCTGTGATAATGAAAAACGACATTACCAACATATCACGTAAATGTAATTATCAAAGTTATATGAAATATTAACTATGTTTCAGACAGCATATATATATATATATATATATATATATATATATATATATATATATATATATATATATATATATATATCTCACTGGCTGTTAAGACCATTGTTACGCGTCTTTCTTCCAAGAAAGTAATGTATATGTAGACATTTTTAAGAATATATATTTTTCATGCGTTGGTAATGAGAGCTTAAGAACATATCTGGAAATTCCTTGAGGACATTTCGCCCCGTTATAACAGGAAGTGTTCAAAAATGTCTTTTATGTGTAAATACACCCAAGGGCTTAAGTGTTTTCCTGGTTTTTTTCACTGATGTGTTTTCCTGCGTGTACACACACACACACACACACACACACACACACACACACACACACATTAGGAAGTGGAACAGACTGGAAAGTGACGTAGTGGAGGCAGGAACCATACATAGTTTTAAGATGAGGTTTGATAAAGCTCATGGAGCAGGGAGAGAGAGGATCTAGTAGCGATCAGTGAATAGGTGAAGCCAGGAGCTGAGTCTCGACCCCTGCAACCACAAATAGATGAGTACACACACACACACACACATCTTAACCTGTACATGAATAGTATACAGTACCGACAAGATGAAGAATTAGAAACGTGTAACACCTGGGTATCTTTATTGTAGACGTTTCGACATTCATTGGCTTTGTCCATTAATTATACTGATAAAGCCACTGTATGGCGAAACGTCTACAAATAACAATATCCAGATGTTACACATGTGTGTAATTAATCAAGATTTTAATTAAAGCAGACAATGTGAAGACGGTACTCGAGGTACTTTACTGACGATACTCGAGGTACTTTACTGACGATACTCGAGGTACTTTACTGACGATACTCGAGGTACTTTACTGACGATACTCGAGGTACTTTACTGACGATACTCGAGGTACTTTACTGACGATACTCGAGGTACTTTACTGACGATACTCGAGGTACTTTACTGACGATACTCGAGGTACTTTACTGACGATACTCGAGGTACTTTACTGACGATACTCGAGGTACTTTACTGACGATACTCGAGGTACTTTACTGACGATACTCGAGGTACTTTACTGACGATACTCGAGGTACTTTACTGACAAAGTCACAAATGTGGTGTGACGCGATGCTTTATACTACATTAATGTATTTATCCATCGTTTGGGTATTTTATAAGGTTTCTGTCATGAAACCTTAGTTAAAATGTTTTATAGAATTGACTCGACACTTCCTTCAGTGGAAAGAGGAAGTGTGGAGTGTTAAGATTGTTATCCTGACAAGATAACTACTGAACTACTCTGTAGAGACAATCAACAGATGGGAAGAGGATAAAGAGGAGGAGGAGGAGGAAGAGGAGGAGGAAGAGGATGGAGAACGAGATAGAGGAGCAAGTAGAGATAGAGAAGAAGAGGCAGGACGGTTAGAGTAGGAAAATGAACAGGGGAGAAATGATAGCTGGAAGTGGAGAAAAGGTAAGGAAGAAGGGAAGGAAGAGTTAAAGTGGAGGGGGAAGAAGTGTAAGTGGAGGTGACGAGGGAGGAAGAGAAGCATATGGAGGTCAGAAGAAGACTAGAAGGTGGAGGTACCGGGGAAGAAGCATAAGATGATGTGGAAAAGAAGAATGAGAAGGAGGACAAGTACAAGAAGGTGTAGGAAGAAGAGATGGAGGCGAAGGGGATGGAAAAGCAATACGAAAAGAAGAGGCAGGAGGAGGAAGAATAAACAAAAGGTGGTGGAGGAGGAGGAGAGGACCTCTCTGGTGATGACAAGAGACACAATCGTTATTGTGTCAGGGACAAAGTGGCCCAACTTTTCTGTAAATACTAGAACAAGTCCCTTTATGACAGCTCTGATTGTTTGTGTGAGTGACCAGCAGACAGTGGTACTGATTGTTTGTGACCAGCAGACAGTGGTACTGATTGTTTGTGTGTGTGACCAGCAGTGATACTGATTGTGTGTGAGTGGCCAGCAGACAGTGGTACTGATTGTTTGTGAGTGACCAGCAGTGATACTGATTGTGAGTGGCCAGCAGACAGTGGTACTGATTGTTTCTATGTGAGTGACCAGCAGACAGTGGTACTGTTTCTGAGTGACCAGCAGACAATGACACTGATTGTTTCTATGTGAGTGACCAGCAGACAGTGGTACTGATTGTTTCTGAGTGACCAGCAGACAATGGCACTGATTGTTTCTATGTGAGTGACCAGCAGACAGTGGTACTGTTTGTTTCTGAGTGACCAGCAGACAATGGTACTGATTGTTTCTATGTGAGTGACCAGCAGACAATGGTACTGATTGTTTCTATGTGAGTGACCAGCAGACAATGGTACTGATTGTTTCTGAGTGACCAGCAGACAGTGGTACTGATTGTTTCTATGTGAGTGACCAGCAGACAGTGGTACTGATTGTTTATTCTTCGTGTATATGCTGTATTCTTATCAAGACTGATGAACTAATTACATCGACTCCAGCCTGAGGGACTGACGACCTCAAACTCCTGACTTTACCACTCTTCTTTGTATGGACTGATGAAGCCACTGTGACGAAACGTTACCTCAGTAAAGATACCCGAGTGTTGCACATTTGTCTAATTTATTAACTTGTATATGTACTGCTAGGTGAGCAGGTGCAGCAGGTGTTTGCCTGCCCGCAGGTCTTCTAACACCCTACCATTAACCTACAGTAATAGCCACAGCAACTGTCTTCTCCTTGCCTTGCTAAGCTCAAGACACGGGGGTCGATACTCCCCAAAAATATACGCCATTAGTTGGCACAGTAATTTTCGTAGTAGCTGTTCCTGGGTGGATGATTATCACAAATTCTGGTAGTTAGTTTGTGAAGAATATCGTACTGCTTGCTGCGTTTATCACGTGAGTTAAATTTGTTTTTTTATCGCAGAAGGTTGGTAAGAAAACACTGAGTGGGGACACATGTTATAAGAATATCGTATGAGTGGTATCACACGTTATAAGAATATCGTATGAGTGGTGATACATGCAGAAATATCGCCTTAGTGGTGATACTTGCAGAAGTAGTAGATGTAAAATAGAAAGAGACAGACGTTCCCTTCACAGGCGATGGGAAAGAATAACAGAGCGGCTAAAAGAGGCCAATATATCTGAAATGCGTAGGGGGTCACTGGTCAGAGAAATAGCAAGCATCAAACTTATGCTAAAGGAATCTTATAGGAGTCAGGAATCGCGGGAAGAACTAAAAGCCATAAATGAAATCGAAAGAAACCCAATTTCTTTTTTTATGCCAAATCAAAGTCGAGAACAACGTCCAGTAATGGGCCCTTACTTAAACAAGATGGGTCCTACACAGATGACAGCAAGGAAATGAGTGAGCTACTCAAGTCCCAATATGACTCAGTTTTTAGCAAGCCACTAACCAGACTGAGTCGAAGATCAAAATGAATTTCTTATGAGAGAGCCACAGAATTTGGTTAACAAAAGCCTATCTGATGTTGTGGAAAAAGACACTTATGTACAGTTCAGGACATTTATTAAAGGAAACGTTTCGCCACGAGTGGCTTCTTCAGTCCTAATACAGAGAAAACTAAGAAAACATTTATATATATAGTGGCAGGAGTCAGGTGAGGTGACGCGTGGGTAGAGGTGGTGGTAGTAGTAGTAGTAGTAGTAGTAGTAGTAGTAGTAGTAGTAGTAGTAATGGAACTAGGGAGGTGAGGCAAGGGAGGGACCTGCTGGCATCAAGTAACACCAGTTCCCAGGATGGGTAATATCCTCTTGCTTAGTAATTTGTGTTCGTTATAATTGTTTTAGGCTTGAGGACAAGAAGTACAAACAACTCTTCGGACTAGCCATGGGATCCCCCCTTAGTGCAGTTCTTGCCAATTTATATATGGAGGACCTGGAATCAAGAAGGATCCTCAGTAACATCCCTCGCTCAGTTACATGGATGCGGTACGTAGATGATATTTTGGTCATTGTACCCAAAAATCTTGACGTACGGGGCATCCTCAACACCATCAACACTCTGGAACCTACTATTAAATTTACACTAGAGGAGGACAACCAATTACCTTTTCTCGAAGTTCTCTTATGCACAGGGGAAAATAAACTTTCTTTTAAAGTCTACCGGAAGCCTACCTACAAGAACGATCTTCTACATTTCTTCTCTCACCATGACACAAGAACTAAAAGAGGGGTAGTTATTGGCTTCTTTCTGAGAGCCTACAAAATTTCCAGTCCACAGTTCCTCGAAGAAGAATGTACATACATCACCAACTCTTTTAGTTCACTGCACTTTCCCCTACACTTCATACGTGACTGCAGGAAACGTGCGACACGTATCCTCAGCAAGACCAACACCTATCAAATTGAAGAAAAGCCTCCAAGTTACATCGTTTTACCGGTCAGCAACGTTGCCACTAATGTTTCAAAAATGTTTGACAGAAAACTGGCTAAAATATCTACCAGCTCTTCAACTACTATTAGGAACCTGATACAAAAACCCAAGCATGATTCTGGCACAAGTGCAGGAATCTACACTATACCATGTGGGGGGTGTGATAAAGTATATGTAGGGGAAACAGCCAGAACTCTGGACATTAGAATAGCAGAACACAAAAATGCTTGCAGAAATGATGACCGCAAAAACGCATGTGTTCAACATAGAGACGATGTTGGACACCTCATGAAATTCAATGAAGCTAAACTAGTTATTAAAGAAGACGACTTAAGACGGAGAAAATGCATTGAAGCTGCACTAATTTCTGTCAGTAACACTATAAAGCAAAAATCCGGTAGTTACAGTATTTCAAAATTACTAAGCAAGAGGATATTACCCATCCTGGGAACTGGTGTTACTTGATGCCAGCAGGTCCCTCTCTTGCCTCACCTCCTTAGTTCCATTACTACTACTACTACTACCACCTCTACCCACGCGTCCCCTCACCTGACTCCTGCCACTATATATATAAATGTTTTCTTAGTTTTTTTCTGTATTAGGACTGAAGAAGCCACTCGTGGCGAAACGTTTCCTTTAATGTCCTGAACTGTACATAAGTGTCTTTTTCCACATCTTGTCGGTATCACCACACCATTTTCTCCCTATCTGATGTTATTCTGACGCCAAATGACTTCGAACAGGCGATAAATGACATGCCCATGCACTATGCCCCAGGGCAAGACTCATGGAACTCCGTATTCATCAAGAACTTCAAGAAGCCCCTATCACGTGCTTTTACCATCCTATGGAGAGGGAGCATGGAGACGGGGGTCGTCCCACAGCTACTAAAAACAACAGTCATACCCCCACTCCACAAAGGGGACAGTAAAGCAATAGCAAAAAACTACAGACCGATAGCAATAACATCCCATATCATAAAAATCTTTGAAAGGGTCCTCAGAAGCAAGATCGCCACCCATCTAGATACCCATCAATTACACAACCCAGGGCAACATGGGTTTAGAGCAGGTCGCTCCTGTGTCTCAACTATTGGATCACTACGACAAGGTCCTAGATGCACTAGAAGACAAAAAGAATGCAGATGTAATATATACAGACTTTGCAAAAGCCTTCGACAAGTGTGACCATGGTGTAATAGCGCACAAAATGCGTGCTAAAGGAATAACAGGAAAAGTTGGTAGATGGTTCTATAATTTCCTCACAAATAGAACACAAAGAGTAGTAGGGCATAGTACTCGCTCCCATCTTGTTTCTCATCCTCATATCTGACATAGATAAGGATGTCAGCCACAGCATCGTGTCTTCCTTTGCAGATGACACCCGAATCTGCATGACAGTGTCTTCCATTGCAGACACTGCAAGGCTCCAGGCGGACATCAACCAAATCTTTCAGTGGCCTGCAGAGAACAATATGAAGTTCAACGATGAGAAATTTCAATTACTCCGATATGGTAAACATGAGGAAATTAAATCTTCATCAGAGTACAAAACAAATTCTGGCCACAAAATAGAGCGAAACACCAACGTCAAAGACCTGGGAGTGATCATGTCGGAGGATCTCACCTTCAAGGACCATAACATCTGCTAGAAAAATGACAGGATGGATAATGAGAACCTTCAAAACTAGGGATGCCAAGCCCATGATGACACTCTTCAGGTCGCTTGTTCTATCTAGGCTGGAATATTGCTGCACACTAACAGCACCTTTCAAGGCAGGTGAAATTGCTGACCTAGAAAATGTACAGAGTACCTTCACGGCGCGCATAACGGAGATAAAACACCTCAATTACTGGGAGCGCTTGAAGTTCCTGAACCTGTACTCCTTGGAACGCAGGCGGGAGAGATAGATGATTATATACACCTGGAAAATCCTAGAGGGACTAGTACCGAACTTACACACGAAAATCACTCACAACGAAAGCAAAAGACTCGGCAGACGATGCAACATCCCCCCAATGAAAAGCAGGGGTGTCACTAGCACGTTAAGAGACAATACAGTAAGTGTCAGGGGCCCGAGACTGTTCAACTGCCTCCCAACATACATAAGGGAGATTACCAATAGACCCCTGGCAGTCTTCAAGCAGGCACTGGACAAGCACCTAAAGTCGGTACCTGACCAGCCGGGCTGTGGCTCGTATGTTGGATTGCGTGCAGCCAGCAGTAACAGCCTGGTTGATCAGGCTCTGATCCACCAGGAGGCCTAGTCACAGACCGGGCCGCGGGGGCGTTGACCCCCGGAACTCTCTCCAGGTAAATTCCAGGTAATATCGCTTGAGTGGTGATACAAGCAGAAATATCGCCCGAGTTGTGATGCATGCAGAAATATCGTCTGAGTGGTGATGCATGCAGAAATATCGCCCGAGTGGTGTTACATGCAGAAATATCGCTTGAGTGGTGTTACATGCAGAAATATCGTCTGAGTGGTGATACATGCAGAAATATCGCCCGAGTGGTGTTACATGCAGAAATACCGTCTGAGTGGTGATACATGCAGAAATATCGCCCGAGTGGTGATACATGCAGAAATATCGCCCGAGTGGTGATACTTGTAGAAATATCGCCTGAGTGGTGATACTTGTAGAAATATCGCCTGAGTGGTGATACTTGTAGAAATATCGCCTGAGTGGTGATACTTGTAGAAATATCGCCTGAGTGGTGATACTTGTAGAAATATCGCCTGAGTGGTGATACATGTTGTAGAAATATCGCCTGAGTGGTGTTACATGTAGAAATATCGCCTGAGTGGTGATACATTGAACCTAAATCAGTCTGTAAATAGTATTTTTTTGGTATAATAATTGTGAAATGACAAATCCTACAGAGCTTGAGAAGTAACTGTGTGGTTCATGGACCCCAATGGAAATAAACCAAGACCCCAATAGAAATAATTCATGGACCCCAATAGAAATAATTCATGGACCCCAATAGAAATAATTCATGGACCCCAATAGAAATAATTCATGAACCCCAATAGAAATAATCCATGGACCCCAATAGAAATAATCCATGGACCCCAATAGAAATAATCCATGGACTCCAATAGAATTCATGGACCCCAATAGAAATAATTCATGGACCCCAATAGAAATAATTCATGGACCCCAATAGAAATAATTCATGGACCCCAATAGAAATAATTCATGGACCCCAATAGAAATAATTCATGGACTCCAATAGAAATAATTCATGGACCCCAATAGAAATAATTCATGGATCCCAATAGAAATAATTCATGGACTCCAATAGAAATAATTCATGGGCTCCAATAGAAATAATTCATGGACTCCAATAGAAATAATTCATGGACCCCAATAGAAATAATTCATGGACCCCAATAGAAATAATTCATGGACCCCAATAGAAATAATTCATGGACCCCAATAGAAATAATTCATGGACTCCAATAGAAATAATTCATGAACTCCAATAGAAATAATTCATGGACCCCAATAGAAATAATTCATGGACCCCAATAGAAATAATTCATGGACCCCAATAGAAATAATTCATGGACCCCAATAGAAATAATTCATGGACCCCAATATAAGTAAATCACTGACTTTTCTGGTGTGGAAATTTATTTGGTCCAAATAGTTCCACAGCTCAGATCCAGCATGGCCGTTGGGTCGGCTGAGCCGGGCGGCCCTTAAACCCTCCCAAACAAACAAAGCATTCTCTGGTTGGCGGTTGTTGGTAAGCTTATTTAATTTATAGATTTACTCTCCAGGGAAGGAGTAGGTAGTTCTACTGATAGTATATTAATATTAGGTTTACTAAGGCAAATGTAGATAATAATAATGTAGACCCAAGACCTTAACATAGGTAGTAATAGGCCGATAATGTAGGCAAACACTAGGATAAGTTAGCTAGGGAGAACTGGCAGCCCTAGTTTGAACGAAGAGACGAGGGTCTGGAAGGGAGACCAGCTCGCTCTTCTTACGACAGACACCAACTGGACAAGACGTGCCGTGATCAGCAGACGGCGCCCCCACGTGTCTTCACATCTGAGACCTGGGGAAATCTGGTAGAGGCACCTCGATGTACCATAGATGACCTCCTCCATCAGCCCATACAGTAAGACAAGATCTTCACTTTTTCCCGTGGGTTCTGGCCAGTGTCTTGGGAGATTGTGAGTGAGTTTTAACTGTGGGCCCGGTGTGCAACAGAGAGTGCATGCCCAGTAAGTACCAGTGTCTCAGAGCCGTCTGAAGCTAGTATCTGAGTCTGCATAGTTATACTAGGGGATACATACCCTCTTGGATATAGGAATTTCTGAGGTGCAGGTAGGACACTAATTAAGATTGAATATTGCAGGAATTAATGCTCCCGGTTGCACGTGGTTTCTGAGGGGAAGTCCAAAGGGGCTAAAGCTAGGCTTAGGAAGTTGAAGATCAGGATATATGCTGCAACACCAAGTAAGTTAGTCCTTTATACGTGCATGCAGGCGAGATTTCTTGCAATACCAATCATTTGTGAAAATCTGTACTATAAGCCACTTGTGAGGCTGAGGTACCCACCTCAGAGCTCGGTGTCAACAGAGTTTGCAATACGAAAAGAAGAGGCAGGAGGAGGAAGAATAAACAAAAGGTGGTGGAGGAGGAGGAGAGGACCTCTCTGGTGATGACAAGAGACACAATCGTTATTGTGTCAGGGACAAAGTGGCCCAACTTTTCTGTAAATACTAGAACAAGTCCCTTTATGACAGCTCTGATTGTTTGTGTGAGTGACCAGCAGACAGTGGTACTGATTGTTTGTGACCAGCAGACAGTGGTACTGATTGTTTGTGTGTGTGACCAGCAGTGATACTGATTGTGTGTGAGTGGCCAGCAGACAGTGGTACTGATTGTTTGTGAGTGACCAGCAGTGATACTGATTGTGAGTGGCCAGCAGACAGTGGTACTGATTGTTTCTATGTGAGTGACCAGCAGACAGTGGTACTGTTTCTGAGTGACCAGCAGACAATGACACTGATTGTTTCTATGTGAGTGACCAGCAGACAGTGGTACTGATTGTTTCTGAGTGACCAGCAGACAATGGCACTGATTGTTTCTATGTGAGTGACCAGCAGACAGTGGTACTGTTTGTTTCTGAGTGACCAGCAGACAATGGTACTGATTGTTTCTATGTGAGTGACCAGCAGACAATGGTACTGATTGTTTCTATGTGAGTGACCAGCAGACAATGGTACTGATTGTTTCTGAGTGACCAGCAGACAGTGGTACTGATTGTTTCTATGTGAGTGACCAGCAGACAGTGGTACTGATTGTTTATTCTTCGTGTATATGCTGTATTCTTATCAAGACTGATGAACTAATTACATCGACTCCAGCCTGAGGGACTGACGACCTCAAACTCCTGACTTTACCACTCTTCTTTGTATGGACTGATGAAGCCACTGTGACGAAACGTTACCTCAGTAAAGATACCCGAGTGTTGCACATTTGTCTAATTTATTAACTTGTATATGTACTGCTAGGTGAGCAGGTGCAGCAGGTGTTTGCCTGCCCGCAGGTCTTCTAACACCCTACCATTAACCTACAGTAATAGCCACAGCAACTGTCTTCTCCTTGCCTTGCTAAGCTCAAGACACGGGGGTCGATACTCCCCAAAAATATACGCCATTAGTTGGCACAGTAATTTTCGTAGTAGCTGTTCCTGGGTGGATGATTATCACAAATTCTGGTAGTTAGTTTGTGAAGAATATCGTACTGCTTGCTGCGTTTATCACGTGAGTTAAATTTGTTTTTTTATCGCAGAAGGTTGGTAAGAAAACACTGAGTGGGGACACATGTTATAAGAATATCGTATGAGTGGTATCACACGTTATAAGAATATCGTATGAGTGGTGATACATGCAGAAATATCGCCTTAGTGGTGATACTTGCAGAAGTAGTAGATGTAAAATAGAAAGAGACAGACGTTCCCTTCACAGGCGATGGGAAAGAATAACAGAGCGGCTAAAAGAGGCCAATATATCTGAAATGCGTAGGGGGTCACTGGTCAGAGAAATAGCAAGCATCAAACTTATGCTAAAGGAATCTTATAGGAGTCAGGAATCGCGGGAAGAACTAAAAGCCATAAATGAAATCGAAAGAAACCCAATTTCTTTTTTTATGCCAAATCAAAGTCGAGAACAACGTCCAGTAATGGGCCCTTACTTAAACAAGATGGGTCCTACACAGATGACAGCAAGGAAATGAGTGAGCTACTCAAGTCCCAATATGACTCAGTTTTTAGCAAGCCACTAACCAGACTGAGTCGAAGATCAAAATGAATTTCTTATGAGAGAGCCACAGAATTTGGTTAACAAAAGCCTATCTGATGTTGTGGAAAAAGACACTTATGTACAGTTCAGGACATTTATTAAAGGAAACGTTTCGCCACGAGTGGCTTCTTCAGTCCTAATACAGAGAAAACTAAGAAAACATTTATATATATAGTGGCAGGAGTCAGGTGAGGTGACGCGTGGGTAGAGGTGGTGGTAGTAGTAGTAGTAGTAGTAGTAGTAGTAGTAGTAGTAGTAGTAGTAATGGAACTAGGGAGGTGAGGCAAGGGAGGGACCTGCTGGCATCAAGTAACACCAGTTCCCAGGATGGGTAATATCCTCTTGCTTAGTAATTTGTGTTCGTTATAATTGTTTTAGGCTTGAGGACAAGAAGTACAAACAACTCTTCGGACTAGCCATGGGATCCCCCCTTAGTGCAGTTCTTGCCAATTTATATATGGAGGACCTGGAATCAAGAAGGATCCTCAGTAACATCCCTCGCTCAGTTACATGGATGCGGTACGTAGATGATATTTTGGTCATTGTACCCAAAAATCTTGACGTACGGGGCATCCTCAACACCATCAACACTCTGGAACCTACTATTAAATTTACACTAGAGGAGGACAACCAATTACCTTTTCTCGAAGTTCTCTTATGCACAGGGGAAAATAAACTTTCTTTTAAAGTCTACCGGAAGCCTACCTACAAGAACGATCTTCTACATTTCTTCTCTCACCATGACACAAGAACTAAAAGAGGGGTAGTTATTGGCTTCTTTCTGAGAGCCTACAAAATTTCCAGTCCACAGTTCCTCGAAGAAGAATGTACATACATCACCAACTCTTTTAGTTCACTGCACTTTCCCCTACACTTCATACGTGACTGCAGGAAACGTGCGACACGTATCCTCAGCAAGACCAACACCTATCAAATTGAAGAAAAGCCTCCAAGTTACATCGTTTTACCGGTCAGCAACGTTGCCACTAATGTTTCAAAAATGTTTGACAGAAAACTGGCTAAAATATCTACCAGCTCTTCAACTACTATTAGGAACCTGATACAAAAACCCAAGCATGATTCTGGCACAAGTGCAGGAATCTACACTATACCATGTGGGGGGTGTGATAAAGTATATGTAGGGGAAACAGCCAGAACTCTGGACATTAGAATAGCAGAACACAAAAATGCTTGCAGAAATGATGACCGCAAAAACGCATGTGTTCAACATAGAGACGATGTTGGACACCTCATGAAATTCAATGAAGCTAAACTAGTTATTAAAGAAGACGACTTAAGACGGAGAAAATGCATTGAAGCTGCACTAATTTCTGTCAGTAACACTATAAAGCAAAAATCCGGTAGTTACAGTATTTCAAAATTACTAAGCAAGAGGATATTACCCATCCTGGGAACTGGTGTTACTTGATGCCAGCAGGTCCCTCTCTTGCCTCACCTCCTTAGTTCCATTACTACTACTACTACTACCACCTCTACCCACGCGTCCCCTCACCTGACTCCTGCCACTATATATATAAATGTTTTCTTAGTTTTTTTCTGTATTAGGACTGAAGAAGCCACTCGTGGCGAAACGTTTCCTTTAATGTCCTGAACTGTACATAAGTGTCTTTTTCCACATCTTGTCGGTATCACCACACCATTTTCTCCCTATCTGATGTTATTCTGACGCCAAATGACTTCGAACAGGCGATAAATGACATGCCCATGCACTATGCCCCAGGGCAAGACTCATGGAACTCCGTATTCATCAAGAACTTCAAGAAGCCCCTATCACGTGCTTTTACCATCCTATGGAGAGGGAGCATGGAGACGGGGGTCGTCCCACAGCTACTAAAAACAACAGTCATACCCCCACTCCACAAAGGGGACAGTAAAGCAATAGCAAAAAACTACAGACCGATAGCAATAACATCCCATATCATAAAAATCTTTGAAAGGGTCCTCAGAAGCAAGATCGCCACCCATCTAGATACCCATCAATTACACAACCCAGGGCAACATGGGTTTAGAGCAGGTCGCTCCTGTGTCTCAACTATTGGATCACTACGACAAGGTCCTAGATGCACTAGAAGACAAAAAGAATGCAGATGTAATATATACAGACTTTGCAAAAGCCTTCGACAAGTGTGACCATGGTGTAATAGCGCACAAAATGCGTGCTAAAGGAATAACAGGAAAAGTTGGTAGATGGTTCTATAATTTCCTCACAAATAGAACACAAAGAGTAGTAGGGCATAGTACTCGCTCCCATCTTGTTTCTCATCCTCATATCTGACATAGATAAGGATGTCAGCCACAGCATCGTGTCTTCCTTTGCAGATGACACCCGAATCTGCATGACAGTGTCTTCCATTGCAGACACTGCAAGGCTCCAGGCGGACATCAACCAAATCTTTCAGTGGCCTGCAGAGAACAATATGAAGTTCAACGATGAGAAATTTCAATTACTCCGATATGGTAAACATGAGGAAATTAAATCTTCATCAGAGTACAAAACAAATTCTGGCCACAAAATAGAGCGAAACACCAACGTCAAAGACCTGGGAGTGATCATGTCGGAGGATCTCACCTTCAAGGACCATAACATCTGCTAGAAAAATGACAGGATGGATAATGAGAACCTTCAAAACTAGGGATGCCAAGCCCATGATGACACTCTTCAGGTCGCTTGTTCTATCTAGGCTGGAATATTGCTGCACACTAACAGCACCTTTCAAGGCAGGTGAAATTGCTGACCTAGAAAATGTACAGAGTACCTTCACGGCGCGCATAACGGAGATAAAACACCTCAATTACTGGGAGCGCTTGAAGTTCCTGAACCTGTACTCCTTGGAACGCAGGCGGGAGAGATAGATGATTATATACACCTGGAAAATCCTAGAGGGACTAGTACCGAACTTACACACGAAAATCACTCACAACGAAAGCAAAAGACTCGGCAGACGATGCAACATCCCCCCAATGAAAAGCAGGGGTGTCACTAGCACGTTAAGAGACAATACAGTAAGTGTCAGGGGCCCGAGACTGTTCAACTGCCTCCCAACATACATAAGGGAGATTACCAATAGACCCCTGGCAGTCTTCAAGCAGGCACTGGACAAGCACCTAAAGTCGGTACCTGACCAGCCGGGCTGTGGCTCGTATGTTGGATTGCGTGCAGCCAGCAGTAACAGCCTGGTTGATCAGGCTCTGATCCACCAGGAGGCCTAGTCACAGACCGGGCCGCGGGGGCGTTGACCCCCGGAACTCTCTCCAGGTAAATTCCAGGTAATATCGCTTGAGTGGTGATACAAGCAGAAATATCGCCCGAGTTGTGATGCATGCAGAAATATCGTCTGAGTGGTGATGCATGCAGAAATATCGCCCGAGTGGTGTTACATGCAGAAATATCGCTTGAGTGGTGTTACATGCAGAAATATCGTCTGAGTGGTGATACATGCAGAAATATCGCCCGAGTGGTGTTACATGCAGAAATACCGTCTGAGTGGTGATACATGCAGAAATATCGCCCGAGTGGTGATACATGCAGAAATATCGCCCGAGTGGTGATACTTGTAGAAATATCGCCTGAGTGGTGATACTTGTAGAAATATCGCCTGAGTGGTGATACTTGTAGAAATATCGCCTGAGTGGTGATACTTGTAGAAATATCGCCTGAGTGGTGATACTTGTAGAAATATCGCCTGAGTGGTGATACATGTTGTAGAAATATCGCCTGAGTGGTGTTACATGTAGAAATATCGCCTGAGTGGTGATACATTGAACCTAAATCAGTCTGTAAATAGTATTTTTTTGGTATAATAATTGTGAAATGACAAATCCTACAGAGCTTGAGAAGTAACTGTGTGGTTCATGGACCCCAATGGAAATAAACCAAGACCCCAATAGAAATAATTCATGGACCCCAATAGAAATAATTCATGGACCCCAATAGAAATAATTCATGGACCCCAATAGAAATAATTCATGAACCCCAATAGAAATAATCCATGGACCCCAATAGAAATAATCCATGGACCCCAATAGAAATAATCCATGGACTCCAATAGAATTCATGGACCCCAATAGAAATAATTCATGGACCCCAATAGAAATAATTCATGGACCCCAATAGAAATAATTCATGGACCCCAATAGAAATAATTCATGGACCCCAATAGAAATAATTCATGGACTCCAATAGAAATAATTCATGG
>NC_091357.1:12558146-12588146 GCF_038502225.1 Cherax quadricarinatus | reverse complement strand
TGGTTCTTATGAGGACCGTGGTGCAGTGGTTCTTATGAGGACCGTGGTGCAGTGGTTCTTATGAGGACCGTGGTGCAGTGGTTCTTATGAGGACCGTGGTGCAGTGGTTCTTATGAGGACCGTGGTGCAGTGGTTCTTATGAGGACCGTGGTGCAGTGGTTCTTATGAGGACCGTGGTGCAGTGGTTCTTATGAGGACCGTGGTTCTTATGAGGACCGTGGTGCAGTGGTTCTTATGAGGACCGTGGTGCAGTGGTTCTTATGAGGACCGTGGTGCAGTGGTTCTTATGAGGGTCGTGGTGTAGTGGTTCTTATGAGGACCGTGGTGCAGTGGTTCTTATGAGGACCGTGGTGCAGTGGTTCTTATGAGGACCGTGGTGCAGTGGTTCTTATGAGGACCGTGGTGCAGTGGTTCTTATGAAAATAAATGGTATAAAATACCGACACAATGGAAACATAAACACATATGCAGTTTAATGTGATCCTTTATTGACAACGTTTCGCCCACACAGTGGGCTTTTTCAAGTCACACACAGATCTACCTGGGGTGGAAGGTACCGGAGTATTTATAGTCAGGTTCAGAATGTTGAGGTCAGGTGGAGAATGCTGCATCTGATGATCTACCGGGTGGGGTTAAAGAGTCTTGGGTAGCTTGGCAGGGGTATTGGACAAGTTGTGAGTAGACCTTCTGCAGTGTTCTATGCTCTTATGTGGGATAGCGATGAAGAAGTTTCTTGGCGAGTGGTTCAGCTATGTTATAGAAGCCGTTGTTCTGGTTGAAATTGTTGGTTATAGAGATAAGCGATGATTCCAGGATTCTTCGATATTGAGTGTTGTCTTCTGTGGTGATAAGTCTTGAGTTTCTGTAGTTAATTAAATGGTTGTGTGAATTGCGATGTTGTACACAGGCATTCCTTGCATCGTCAGCCCTGCTTGCGTATTGGTGTTCTGAAATACGGGTTTGGAGGTCTCTTGATGTTTCGCCCACGTATAATTTGTTGCAGTCATTACAAGGGATTATGTATACCCCTGCAGAGGATGGAAGATTGTCCTGTCTACTACTGGTGATGTCCTTGATGGTCGTGGTTGTGGAGGTAGATACTTGGAATGATGTATTGGAAAAGATGTTGGAAACACGTTTGGCAATGGAGTTGGTGGGGAGGACTATGTATCTCTTCTCGGCAGTGTCTTCTCTGGGTGTGTTGAAGATGTTTAATGCCCGCCGTTTGCAGTCTCTGATGAAGTGACGAGGATAGTGGAGTTTAGAAAATACTTGTTCAATTATAGTGCATTCTTCCTCAAGGAACTCATTGCTGCAGATTCTGAGTGCGCGCAGGAAGAAGCCTATAATTACACCACGTTTAGTTTTGGTGTCGTGGTGAGAGTAGAAGTGGAGAAGATCGTTTTGGTTGGTTAGTTTTCGATAGACTTTAAAACGAAGTTCATGGTCAGTTTTGCAGAGAAGAACATCAAGGAAAGGAAGAGTGTTGTCGACTTCTTCTTCATAGGTCCCCTTAAAAATAACTATGGGCACCTTACTGACAAAGAGAATGAAGTGTGTCGATTTTAAATAATTATTTTCTCTCAGTTTTTACACAGGAAGACACTAACAATATTGTTAGGTAAGACACATATGCAACAGTTAGGTATCTTTATTATGAAACGTTTCGCCTACACAGTAGGCTTCTTCAGTCGAGTACAGAAAAGTTGATAGAAGCAGAAGATACTTGAAGACGATGTAATCAGTCCATCACCCTTAAAGTTTTGAGGTGGTCAGTCCCTCAGTCTGGAGAAGAGCATTGTTTCATGGAATGAAACAATATGGAGATGAAGTGACAGGATGGAGCCTTACATAGCGCCAAGAGGTGAGACGTAGGTCACTAGAAGAGGTAAGAACTCAGATGCTGGGAGGTCAGGTCCCTCTCAAATCCAGCCGTTCTCACTAGTAGAGGTTGTCGAAGTTGATTGTAGGTCTGAGGTTGTCGAAGTTGATTGTAGGTCTGAGGTTGTCGAAGTTGATTGTAGGTCTGAGGTTGTCGAAGTTGATTGTTCAGGATTTACCTGTAATCTTACATGCCTGTAAGATTTACCTGTAATCTTACGTGTCTAGGATTTACCTATAATATTACATGTCCGTGAGACCGAACGAAAATAAAACGCAATTATGCCAGAGGTCTGTTTGGCCATCACTAAAGTGTGGTTAGTTCTTCCTCGCTATTCAAGTGTGTACACTGTACACAGCTAATTTGTATACGCTCGAACACTGGCGTAGCGGGAAGGCCATCATTTTCGGATGCTCATAAATGACATCATCAATCAGTTGAGTGTTGAAATATTGAGGCGTTTTGCAACACCACCTTTGTATCAGTTCCTTTCACGATGTGGTCAATATCGTGGAGCCAACAACCTTAGCTGAGTTCTGTGTACAGTTTCGACGTCCGTGGCCTTCTGCAACACGGGTTTGTAGATGAATGGTTCAGAGAACCGACATGTTGATAAATTAGACACATGTGCAACTCTTGGGTATCTTTATTGAGGAAACGTTTCGCCACACAGTGGCTTCATCAGTCCATACATAGGAGAAACTTGAAGAACAGGAGGAGAATGAGGTAATCAGTCCCTCTACCTTGAGTCGATGTGTTCAGTCCATCAATCTTGAGTAGAATACGGCAGATGAGCGGAGAAGCAGCTTATAAACCGTGTGGCAGGAGAGGTGTAGCAGGCATAGGTAGTGTCACATTTGTTCAATGTGGAAGTAGGTTGTGCCACTGTGTGGCGAAACGTTTCCTCAATAAAGATACCCAAGAGTTGCACATGTGTCTAATTTATCAACATGTCGGTTCTCTGAACCATTCGTCTACAAACCTGTCAGACACTGCAACTTCTTGGGATCTTAATACTTAGGAATTCTTCGCTTGCCTAATTCTTGGGCACAACCTACTTCCACATTGAACAAATGTGACACTACCTATGACTGCTACACCTCTCCTGCCACACGGTTTATAAGCTGCTTCTCCGCTCATCTGCCGTATTCTACTCAAGATTGATGGACTGAACACATCGACTCAAGGTAGAGGGACTGACTACCTCATTCTCCTCCTGTTCTTCAAGTTTCTCCTATGTATGGACTGATGAAGCCACTGTGTGGCGAAACGTTTCCTCAATAAAGATAACACTGACACAGTGTTTCTCTTTGTGTAATTATAATAAATCTCTACCTAGAGCAAAACGTAATCTTTGCTCTGTCTTATTCCACTGTCAAGTTGATAACTGTGCAAATATTGTGTATAATAATAAAGGGATATACTTCTAAAGTAAAAGAACTACCCCAGTTGTGGTCGCCTTGTCCATGTCTTGCCGGGTTGCTGACTTTTGGTTACAGCCAGGTGCAACACACCTTGAGTTGCTAGCTCTCTTCGTAATACATGAACGTTTCCTTTGCAACAGAACCCCAGTGTTTAAAAATTTGAAGGCTATCGGATGAGGCGTTCTGAAGGTATAAAAGAAAATCTAGAAGGAAAGAGAGGAAATCAATGACCCTAAATTGATACCTAAATGAAAGTGAAATAACGGTCTACGGTATTTGTTCGCTATAAACCAGGTAAGACACATATGCAACAGTTAGGTATCTTTATTTCGAAACGTTTCGCCTACACAGTAGGCTTCTTCAGTCGAGTACAGAAAAGTTGATAGAAGCAGAAGATACTTTAAGACGATGTAATCAGTCCATCACCCTTAAAGTTTTGAGGTGGTCAGTCCCTCAGTCTGGAGAAGAGCATTGTTTCGTTGTCTGAACAATGCTCTTCTCCAGACTGAGGGACTGACCACCTCAAAACTTTAAGGGTGATGGACTGATTACATCGTCTTCAAGTATCTTCTGCTTCTATCAACTTTTCTGTACTCGACTGAAGAAGCCTACTGTGTAGGCGAAACGTTTCGAAATAAAGATACCTAACTGTTGCATATGTGTCTTACCTAACAATCTGTCGGTATTTTATACCATTTTAATGTTCACGCTATAAACCAGAAATGATTGAAGTTTTATATACCCTCTGAGTGACATTGTTTGTGTGGCAGGTACTGAGGGTGTGGGAGGGGAGATGGGGAGGAAGCTGAGGAAGGTGGGGGAGAAGAAGAGGTGATTGGGGAGGTGAGGAGGGAGGCAGTATCATCGACGGTGTCTAGGTATTAAAACTGCAGGAGAAAGGTAACCGCGAGGTGAGGTGGAGGTGGGAGGGAAGAGCAGGGAGGGATTGTGGAAAAGAGAAGGGAGGGAGGGAAGATGGAAGAGAGGAGGGAGGGAGGATGGAAGAGAGAAGAGAGGGAGGATGGAAGAGAGAAGGGAGGGAGGATGGAAGAGAGAGGAGAGAGAGGAAGGGTGGAAGAGAGAAGAGAGGGAGGATGGAAAAGAGAAGAAAGACAGGGAGGATGCAAGAGAGAAGGAAGGGAGGGAGTGTGGAAGAGAGAAGGGAGGGAGGATGGAAGAGAGAAGAGAGGGAGGATGGAAGAGAGAAGGGAGGGAGGGAGTGTGGCAGAGAGAAGGGAGGGAGGGAAGATGGAAGAGAGAAGAAACGGAGGATGGAAGAGAGAAGTGAGGGAGGGAGTGTGGAAGACAGAAGGGAGGGTGGGTGAGAGAGAGGAAAGGTGGAAGAGATAAGGGAGAATGAGACAGCCAAAGAGACAGAGAGATAAAACATAACACATGGTCAGCAGACCTCAGCCAAATGTGAAATTTGGCAGGATTTTTAAATTAAGAAAAGTGAAGATTGTGGTAGAGTGACGGTGCAGCGCACATCCCTGACTCACCTGTATTAACCAGAAACACTTTAATGCCAGCAGGAAAGGCTCCCCAGTTTGCGTGTACACAATGTGATTACTCGGAAAATAAAAAGTTGCAATAGCCTGACTACTACAATTAACCAGAAACACCGTAATAAGGACGACGTTTCGGTCCGTCCCTCACCATCGCCAAGTCACGACAAGTCAAGTCACAACAAATCAAGTCGCAACAAGTCAAGTCGCAACAAGTCAAGTCGCAACAAGTCAAGTCGCCGTAAGGTTCCTCTAATAAGTGCGGGGTTTTGGTGACTATGATCACCTCTGTCACCCTTGGTACACTATAGTACCAGTACTGCCACGTATACCGGGACACATTAAGGACCGGGACACAGGAACCCATCCTCACATATATATATATATATATATATATATATATATATATATATATATATATATATATATATATATATATATATATATATATATATATATATATATATATATATACGTGATTATTGTGACCACGAACGAGTGATATTGATCAATAACAACACTGCACTAGCCAAGGACTCGAACCCATGCTGCTTTGCCGCCCAAAGCAGCATGGGTTCGAGTCCTTGGCTAGTGCAGTGTTGTTATATATCGTGATGTATATGTATCTCATTGTATATACATTGGGAGTTTGCTGTTCTTGTTATTCAGATATTCTTGACTGGTGGTGAACAGGTTACCCGTAGACTTCACTCTCGTGTGTAGTTGATAAGCTTTCAACTCAGTTAATCAACCAACCAACTGCATCACTCTTGTTCCTAGGAATCAGATCTATCCTTACCTATACACACACACACACACACACACACACACACACACACACACACACACACACACACACACACACACACATCAAAATGGTATACAATACCGACAGGTTGGTAGGTAAGACACATAGGCAACAGTTAGGCAACTACTACTACTACTCTGCACCTCTCCTTCCGACAGTATTTAAGTCTCCGCACTGTCGCTTGATCTTCAGATAGTTCCTGACTATGGAACTGAACTTCTCCAGGCCGAGGGACTGACAACCTCAAATTCTACGACTTTAAGGGTGATGGACTGATTACATCGTCTTCTCTACTGTTCCTGCCTACTTTCTGTATTCGACTGAAGAAGCCTACTGTGTAGGCGAAACGTTTCGGAATAAAGTTGCCTAACTGTTGCCTATGTGTCTTACCTACCACACACACACACACACACACACACACACACACACACACACACACACACACACACACACACACACACACACACACACACACACACACACACACACACACACACACACACACACACACACAAACACACACAAACACACACACACACACACCAGGCTCACTGCAGTTCTTGAAAGATTAAATTGGCTTCAGTCATACCTAGACTTTTGAAAATAATCTAAGTTAAAAAATGTTGTTTAACACAAAGAGTGACAGAGTTTTATCATACAAAATGCAATTTATAGAAAGGATCTAACATAAAACACGTAAATACAACATTTGAGAGAGATATAATTGTTTTGTTGTACAGCCGATTTCTGTGGAGACACGGGAGTCCGATCATCACCTTAGTTAAGATTTATTAGTCTCACCCGGGGGGGGGGGAGGATTATGAAACAAGAGGTCAGTGGCTTCGTGACACCACATACGTAAGTACACATGTGTGTATATGTGTGTGTGTGTAGTAATAGTTGTAGAAGTAGTAGTTACTAGTTGTCAAAGGCACTTGTCGACAAACACTTGGCATGTTGATTGTGTGGCGAGAGTGATGTGTTTGTGTGTGTGTGTGTGTGTGCGTGTGTGTGTGTGTGTGTGTGTGTGCGTGTGTGTGTGTGTGTGTGTGTGTGTGTTCTCACCTATTTGTGGTTGCAGGGGTCGAGTCACAGCTCCTGGCCCCGCCTCTTTGCTGATTGCTACTAGGTCCTCTCTCTCCCTGCCCCATGAGCTCTATCATACCTCGCCTTAAAACTATGTATGGTTCCCGCCTCCACTACGTCACTTTCTAGGCTATTCCACGGCCTGACTACTCTATGACTGAAGAAATACTTCCTAACATCCCTTTGATTCATCTGAGTCTTCAACTTCCAGTTGTAACCTCTTGTGTCTGTGTCCCATCTCTGGAACATCCCGTCTTTGTCCACCTTGTCTATTCCGCGCAGTATTTTATATGTCGTTATCATGTCTCCCCTGACCCTCCTGTCCTCCAGTGTCGTCAGGCCGATTTCCCTCAACCTTTCTTCGTAGGACAATCCCCGTAGCTCTGGGACTAGTCTTGTTGCAAACCTTTGCACTTTCTCTAATTTCTTGACGTGCTTGACTAGGTGTGGATTTCAAACTGGTGCTGCATACTCCAGTATGGGTCTGACGTAAATGGTATACAGAGTCTTAAACGAATCCTTACTGAGGTATCGGAACGCTATCCGTAGGTTTGCCAGGCGCCCGTATGCTGCAGCAGTTATCTGAGTGATGTGCGCCTCGGGAGATATGCTCGGTGTTATACTCACCCCCAGATCTTTTTCCTTGAGTGAGGTTTGCAGTCTTTGGCCATCTAAACTATATTGTGTCTGCGGTCTTCTTTGCCCTTCCCCAATCTTCATGACTTTGCATTTGGCAGGATTAAATTCAAGGAGCCAGTTGCTGGACCAGGCTTGTAGCCTGTCCAGGTCTCTTTGTAGTCCTGCCTGATCCTCATCCGATTTGATTCTTCTCATTAACTTCGCATCATCTGCAAACAAGGACACTTCTGAGTCTATCCCTGCTGTTATGTCGTTCACATATACCAAGAACAGCACAGGTCCTATGACTGACCCCTGTGGAACCCCGCTTGTCACAGGCGCCCACTCTGACACCTCGTCGCGTACCATGACTCGTTGTTGCCTCCCTGTCAGGTATTCTCTGATTCATTGCAGTGCCTTTCCTGTTATGTGTGCCTGATCCTCTAGCTTTTGCAGTAACCTCTTGTGAGGAACTGTGTCGAAGGCCTTCTTGCAGTCCAAAAATATACAGTCGATCCACCCCTCTCTCTCTTGTCTTACTTCTGTCACCTTGTCATAAAACTCTAGTAGGTTTGTGACACAGGATTTTCCTCCCCTGAAACCGTGCTGGTTGTCAATTATACACTTGTTTCTTTCCAGGTGCTCCACCACTCTCCTCCTGATGATCTTCTCCATGACCTTGCATACTATACACGTTAGTGATACAGGTCTGTAGTTTAGTGCCTCATGTCTGTCTCCCTTTTTAAAAATTGGGACTACATTTGCCATTTTCCATACCTCAGGGAGTTGCCCAGTTTCAAATGATGTGTTGAAGATCTTTGTTAATGGCTCACACAATATCTCTGCTCCCTCTTTAAGGACCCATGGAGAGATGTTGTCTGGTCCCACCGCCTTTGAGGTGTCAAGTTCGCATAGCAGCTTCTTCACCTCCTCCTTGGTTATATGTACCTCATCCAGCACTTACTGGTGTGCCCCCCTGTTCTGATTTCCTGGAGTCCTACTGGTTTCCACTGTAAATACCTCTTTAAATCTTGTGTTGAGCTCCCGACATACCTCTTGGTCGTTTCTTGTGAATTCCCCATCACCCTTCCTCAGTCTGATTACCTGGTCCTTGACTGTTGTTTTCCTCCTGATGTGGCTGTACAACAGCTTCGGGTCAGTCTTTACTTTTGATGCTATGTCATTTTCATATTGTCTCTGAGCCTCCCTTCTTATCTGTGCATATTCGTTTCTGGCTCTTCGGCTGATTTCTTTATTTTCCTGAGTTCTCTGTCTTCTGTACCTTTTCCATTCTCTAGTACACCTAGTTTTTGCCTCCCTACACCTTTGGGTGAACCAAGGACTCGTTCTGTTCTTCCCATTATTTCTGTTTCCCTTGGGAACAAACCTCTCCTCTGCCTCCTTGCATTTTGTTGCCACATAGTCCATCATTTCTTGTAATGGTTTTCCTGTCAGTTCCCTCTCCCACTGAATGTCTTGAAGGAAGTTCCTCATGCCTGAGTAGTTCCCCCTTTTGTAGTTTGGTTTTTCCCAGCCTATTCCTGCTACTCTCTCCACTTGGAGCTCAACTATGTAGTCGAAGCACAGAACCACATGATCACTAGCTCCCAGGGGCCTTTCATACATGATATCCTCGATGTCCGAACTACTGAAGGTGAAAACAAGGTCCAGTCTTGCTGGTTCATCCTCTCCTCTCTCTCTCTCTGACAACAACGGAACAGGTCTCCCGTGGCTTGGTTGGTAGCGCGCTCGGTTCACATACCGAGTGTGCGTGGTTCGATTCCCGGCCGGGGGGGAAACGTTGGACGTCTTTCCTTACCCCTGCTGATAATGTTCACCTAGAACTACGTAGGTACCTGGGTGTTAGTCGACTGTTATGGGTGGCATCCTGGGGGTGGTAGAATACCTGAGATAGTCATGGGCTTTGAAATGAATTGTGGAAGTTAAATAATAGTTCTTACCTTGTAACACTGATCTATGTGGGAGGAAATAAGGTGTCGTGTAGAAACTGCTACTGAACATACAGTGGTTCCTCCCTCACCTTCCATCACTCTGGACCCTCCCTCCCTCACCTTCCATCACTCTGGACCCTCCCTCCCTCACCTTCCATCACTCTGGACCCTCCCTCCCTCACCTTCCATCACTCTGGACCATCCCTCCCTCACCTTCCATCACTCTGGACCCTCCCTCCCTCACCTTCCATCACTCTGGACCTTCCCTCCCTCACCTTCCATCACTCTGGACCCTCCCTCCCTCACCTTCCATCACTCTGGACCCTCCCTCCCTCACCTTCCATCACTCTGGACCCTCCCTCCCTCACCTTCCATCACTCTGGACCCTCCCTCCCTCACCTTCCATCACTCTGGACCCTCCCTCCCTCACCTTCCATCACTCTGGACCCTCCCTCCCTCACCTTCCAACACTCTGGACCCTGCCTCCCTCACCTTCCATCACTCTGGACTCTCCCTCCCTCACCTTCCATCACTCTGGACCCTCCCTCCCTCACCTTCCATCACTCTGGACCCTCCCTCCCTCACCTTCCATCACTCTGGACCCTCCCTCCCTCACCTTCCATCACTCTGGACCCTCCCTCCCTCACCTTCCATCACTCTGGACCCTCCCTCCCTCACCTTCCATCACTCTGGACCCTCCCTCCCTCACCTTCCATCACTCTGGACCCTCCCTCCCTCACCTTCCATCACTCTGGACCCTCCCTCCCTCACCTTCCATCACTCTGGACCCTCCCTCCCTCACCTTCCATCACTCTGGACCCTCCCTCCCTCACCTTCCATCACTCTGGACCCTACCTCCCTCACCTTCCATCACTCTGGACACTCCCTCCCTCACCTTCCATCACTCTGCACCCTCCCTCCCTCACCTTCCATCACTCTGGACCATCCCTCACTCACCTTCCATCACTCTGGACCCTCCCTCCCTCACCTTCCATCACTCTGAACCCTCCCTCCCTCACCTTCCATCACTCAGGACCCTCCCTCCCCCACCTTCCATCACTCAGGACCCTCCCTCCCTCACCTTCCATCACTCTGGACCCTCCCTCCCTCACCTTCCATCACTCTGGACCCTCCCTCCCTCACCTTCCATCACTCTGGACCCTCCCTCCCTCACCTTCCATCACTCTGGACCCTCCCTCCCTCACCTTCCATCACTCAGGACCCTCCCGCCCTCCCCTTCCATCACTCTGGACCCTCCCTCCCTCACCTTCCATCACTCTGGACCCTCCCTCCCTCACCTTCCATCACTCTGGACCCTCCCTCCCTCACCTTCCATCACTCTGGACCCTCCCTCCCTCACCTTCCATCACTCTGGACCCTCCCTCCCTCACCTTCCATCACTCTGGACCCTCCCTCCCTCACCTTCCATCACTCTGGACCCTCCCTCCCTCACCTTCCATCACTATGCACCCTCCCTCCCTCACCTTCCATCACTCTGGACCCTCCCTCCCTCACCTTCCATCACTCTGGACCCTCCCTCCCTCACCTTCCATCACTCTGGACCCTCCCTCCCTCACCTTCCATCACTCTGGACCCTCCCTCCCTCAACTTCCATCACTCTGGACCCTCCCTCCCTCACCTTCCATCACTCAGGACCCTCCCTCCCTCACCTTCCATCACTCTGGACCCTCCCTCCCTCACCTTCCATCACTCTGGATCCTCCCTCCCTCACCTTCCATCACTCTGGACCCTCCCTCCCTCACCTTCCATCACTCTGGACCCTCCCTCCCTCACCTTCCATCACTCTGGACCCTCCCTCCCTCACCTTCCATCACTCTGGACCCTCCCTCCCTCACCTTCCATCACTCTGGACCCTCCCTCCCTCACCTTCCATCACTCTGGACCCACCCTCCCTCACCTTCCATCACTCTGGACCCTCCCTCCCTCACCTTCCATCACTCTGGACCCTCCCTCCCTCACCTTCCATCACTCTGGACCCCCTCCCTCACCTTCCATCACTCTGGACCCTCCCTCCCTCACCTTCCATCACTCTGGACCCTCCCTCCCTCACCTTCCATCACTCTGGACCCTCCCTCCCTCACCTTCCATCACTCTGCACCCTCCCTCCCTCACCTTCCATCACTCTGCACCCTCCCTCCCTCACCTTCCATCACTCTGCACCCTCCCTCCCTCACCTTCCATCACTCTGGACCCTCCCTCCCTCACCTTCCATCACCCTGGACCCTCCCTCCCTCACCTTCCATCACTCTGCACCCTCCCTCCCTCACCTTCCATCACTCTGCACCCTCCCTCCCTCACCTTCCATCACTCTGGACCCTCCCTCCCTCACCTTCCATCACTCTGCACCCTCCCTCCCTCACCTTCCATCACTCTGGACCCTCCCTCCCTCACCTTCCATCACTCTGGACCCTCCCTCCCTCACCTTCCATCACTCTGGACCCTCCCTCCCTCACTTTCCATCACTTTGGACCCTCCCTCCCTCACCTTCCATCACTCTGGACCCTCCCTCCCTCACCTTCCATCACTCTGGACCCTCCCTCCCTCACCTTCCATCACTCTGGACCCTCCCTCCCTCACCTTCCATCACTCTGGACCCTCCCTCCCTCACCTTCCATCACTCTGGACCCTCCCTCCCTCACCTTCCATCACTCGGGACCCTCCCTCCCTCACCTTCCATCACTCTGGACCCTCCCTCCCTCACCTTCCATCACTCTGGACCCTCCCTCCCTCACCTTACATCACTCTGGACCCTCCCTCCATCACCTTCCATCACTCTGGACCATCCCTCACTCACCTTCCATCACTCTGGACCCTCCCTCCCTCACCTTCCATCACTCTGGACCCTCCCTCCCTCACCTTCCATCACACTCTGGACCCTCCCTCCCTCACCTTCCCTCACTCTGGACCCTCCCTCCCTCACCTTCCATCACTCTGGACCCTCCCTCCCTCACCTTCCATCACTCTGGACCCTCCCTCCCTCACCTTCCATCACTCTGGATCCTCCCTCCCTCACCTTCCATCACTCTGGACCCTCCCTCCCACACCTTCCATCACTCTGGACCCTCGCTCCCTCACCTTCCATCACTCTGGACCCTCCCTCCCTCACCTTCCATCACTCTGGACCCTCCCTCCCTCACCTTCCATCACTCTGGACACTCCCTCCCTCACCTTCCATCACTCTGCACCCTCCCTCCCTCACCTTCCATCACTCTGGACCATCCCTCACTCACCTTCCATCACTCTGGACCCTCCCTCCCTCACCTTCCATCACTCTGGACCCTCCCTCCCTCACCTTCCATCACTCTGGACGCTCCCTCCCTCGCCTTCCATCACTCTGGGCCCTCCCTCCCTCACCTTCCATTACTCTGGACCCTCCCTCCCTCACCTTCCATCACTCTGGACCCTCCTTCCCTCACCTTCCATCACTCTGGACCCTCCCTCCCTCACCTTCCATCACTCTGGACCCTCCCTCCTTCACCTTCCATCACTCTGGACCCTCCCTTCCTCACCTTCCATCACTCTGGACCCTCCCTCCCTCATTTTCCATCGCTCTGGACCCTCCCTCCCTCACCTTCCTTCACTCTGGACCCTCCCTCCCTCACCTTCCATCACTCTGGACCCTCTCTCCCTCACCTTCCATCACTTTGGACCCTCCCTCCCTCACCTTCCATCACTCTGGACCCTCCCTCCCTCCCTCACCTTCCATCACTCTGAACCCTCCCTCCCTCACCTTCCATCACTCTGGACCCTCCCTTCCTCACCTTCCATCACTCTGGACCCTCTCTCCCTCACCTTCCATCACTCTGGACCCTCCCTCATTCACCTTCCGTCACTCTGGACCCTCCCTCCCTCACCTTCCATCACTCTGGACCCTCCCTCCCTCACCTTCCATCACTCTGGACCCTCCCTCACTCACCTTCCATCACTCTGGACCCTCCCTCACTCACCTTCCATCACTCTGGACCCTCCCTCACTCATCTTCCATCACTACGGACCCTCCCTCCCTCACCTTCCGTCACTCTGGACCCTCCCTCACTCACCGTCCATCACTTTGGGCCCTCCCTCCCTCACCTTCCATCCTCTGGACCCTCCGTCCCTCAACTTCCATCACTCTGGACCCTCCATCCCTCACCTTCCATCACTCTGGACCCTCCCTCCCTCACCTTCCATCACTCTGGACCCTCCCTCCCTCACCTTCCATCACTCTGGACCCTCCCTCCCTCACCTTCCATCATTCTGGACCCTCCCTCCCTCACCTTCCATCACTCTGGACTCTCCCTCCCTCACCTTCCATTACTCTGGACCCTCCCTCCCTCACCTTCCATCACTCTGGACCCTCCCTCCCTCACCTTCCATCACTCTGGACCCTCCCTCCCTCACCTTCCATCACTCTGCACCCTCCCTCCCTCACCTTCCATCACTCTGGACCCTCCCTCCCTCACCTTCCATCACTCTGGACCCTCCCTCCCTCACCTTCCATCACTCTGGACCCTCCCTCACTCACCTTCCATCACTCTGGACCCTCCCTCCCTCACCTTCCATCACTCTGGACCCTCCCTCCCTCACCTTCCATCACTCTGGACCCTCCCTCCCTCACCTTCCATCACTCTGGACAGTCCCTCCCTCACCTTCCATCACTCTGGACACTCCCTCCCTCACCTTCCATCACTCTGCACCCTCCCTCCCTCACCTTCCATCACTCTGGACCATCCCTCACTCACCTTCCATCACTCTGGACCCTCCCTCCCTCACCTTCCATCACTCTGAACCCTCCCTCCCTCACCTTCCATCACTCAGGACCCTCCCTCCCCCACCTTCCATCACTCAGGACCCTCCCTCCCTCACCTTCCATCACTCTGGACCCTCCCTCCCTCACCTTCCATCACTCTGGACCCTCCCTCCCTCACCTTCCATCACTCTGGACCCTCCCTCCCTCACCTTCCATCACTCTGGACCCTCCCTCCCTCACCTTCCATCACTCAGGACCCTCCCTCCCTCACCTTCCATCACTCTGGACCCTCCCTCCCTCACCTTCCATCACTCTGGACCCTCCCTCCCTCACCTTCCATCACTCTGGACCCTCCCTCCCTCACCTTCCATCACTCTGGACCCTCCCTCCCTCACCTTCCATAACTCTGGACTCTCCCTCCCTCACCATCCATCACTCTGGACCCTCCCTCCCTCACCTTCCATCACTCTGGACCCTCCCTCCCTCACCTTCCATCACTATGGACCCTCCCTCCCTCACCTTCCATCACTCTGGACCCTCCCTCCCTCACCTTCCATCACTCTGGACCCTCCCTCCCTCACCTTCCATCACTCTGGACCCTCCCTCCCTCACCTTCCATCACTCTGGACCCTCCCTCCCTCACCTTCCATCACTCTTGACCCTCCCTCCCTCACCTTCCATCACTCTGGACACTCCCTCCCTCACCTTCCATCACTCTGCACCCTCCCTCCCTCACCTTCCATCACTCTGCACCCTCCCTCCCTCACCTTCCATCACTCTGCACCCTCCCTCCCTCACCTTCCATCACTCTGGACCCTCCCTCTCTCACCTTCCATCACCCTGGACCCTCCCTCCCTCACCTTCCATCACTCTGCACCCTCCCTCCCTCACCTTCCATCACTCTGCACCCTCCCTCCCTCACCTTCCATCACTCTGGACCCTCCCTCCCTCACCTTCCATCACTCTGCACCCTCCCTCCCTCACCTTCCATCACTCTGGACCCTCCCTCCCTCACCTTCCATCACTCTGGACCCTCCCTCCCTCACCTTCCATCACTCTGGACCCTCCCTCCCTCACTTTCCATCACTTTGGACCCTCCCTCCCTCACCTTCCATCACTCTGGACCCTCCCTCCCTCACCTTCCATCACTCTGGACCCTCCCTCCCTCACCTTCCATCACTCTGGACCCTCCCTCCCTCACCTTCCATCACTCTGGACCCTCCCTCCCTCACCTTCCATCACTCTGGACCCTCCCTCCCTCACCTTCCATCACTCGGGACCCTCCCTCCCTCACCTTCCATCACTCTGGACCCTCCCTCCCTCACCTTCCATCACTCTGGACCCTCCCTCCCTCACCTTACATCACTCTGGACCCTCCCTCCATCACCTTCCATCACTCTGGACCATCCCTCACTCACCTTCCATCACTCTGGACCCTCCCTCCCTCACCTTCCATCACTCTGGACCCTCCCTCCCTCACCTTCCATCACACTCTGGACCCTCCCTCCCTCACCTTCCATCACTCTGGACCCTCCCTCCCTCACCTTCCATCACTCTGGACCCTCCCTCCCTCACCTTCCATCACTCTGGACCCTCCCTCCCTCACCTTCCATCACTCTGGATCCTCCCTCCCTCACCTTCCATCACTCTGGACCCTCCCTCCCACACCTTCCATCACTCTGGACCCTCGCTCCCTCACCTTCCATCACTCTGGACCCTCCCTCCCTCACCTTCCATCACTCTGGACCCTCCCTCCCTCACCTTCCATCACTCTGGACACTCCCTCCCTCACCTTCCATCACTCTGCACCCTCCCTCCCTCACCTTCCATCACTCTGGACCATCCCTCACTCACCTTCCATCACTCTGGACCCTCCCTCCCTCACCTTCCATCACTCTGGACCCTCCCTCCCTCACCTTCCATCACTCTGGACGCTCCCTCCCTCGCCTTCCATCACTCTGGGCCCTCCCTCCCTCACCTTCCATTACTCTGGACCCTCCCTCCCTCACCTTCCATCACTCTGGACCCTCCTTCCCTCACCTTCCATCACTCTGGACCCTCCCTCCCTCACCTTCCATCACTCTGGACCCTCCCTCCTTCACCTTCCATCACTCTGGACCCTCCCTTCCTCACCTTCCATCACTCTGGACCCTCCCTCCCTCATTTTCCATCGCTCTGGACCCTCCCTCCCTCACCTTCCTTCACTCTGGACCCTCCCTCCCTCACCTTCCATCACTCTGGACCCTCTCTCCCTCACCTTCCATCACTTTGGACCCTCCCTCCCTCACCTTCCATCACTCTGGACCCTCCCTCCCTCCCTCACCTTCCATCACTCTGAACCCTCCCTCCCTCACCTTCCATCACTCTGGACCCTCCCTTCCTCACCTTCCATCACTCTGGACCCTCTCTCCCTCACCTTCCATCACTCTGGACCCTCCCTCATTCACCTTCCGTCACTCTGGACCCTCCCTCCCTCACCTTCCATCACTCTGGACCCTCCCTCCCTCACCTTCCATCACTCTGGACCCTCCCTCACTCACCTTCCATCACTCTGGACCCTCCCTCACTCACCTTCCATCACTCTGGACCCTCCCTCACTCATCTTCCATCACTACGGACCCTCCCTCCCTCACCTTCCGTCACTCTGGACCCTCCCTCACTCACCGTCCATCACTTTGGGCCCTCCCTCCCTCACCTTCCATCCTCTGGACCCTCCGTCCCTCAACTTCCATCACTCTGGACCCTCCATCCCTCACCTTCCATCACTCTGGACCCTCCCTCCCTCACCTTCCATCACTCTGGACCCTCCCTCCCTCACCTTCCATCACTCTGGACCCTCCCTCCCTCACCTTCCATCATTCTGGACCCTCCCTCCCTCACCTTCCATCACTCTGGACTCTCCCTCCCTCACCTTCCATTACTCTGGACCCTCCCTCCCTCACCTTCCATCACTCTGGACCCTCCCTCCCTCACCTTCCATCACTCTGGACCCTCCCTCCCTCACCTTCCATCACTCTGCACCCTCCCTCCCTCACCTTCCATCACTCTGGACCCTCCCTCCCTCACCTTCCATCACTCTGGACCCTCCCTCCCTCACCTTCCATCACTCTGGACCCTCCCTCCCTCACCTTCCATCACTCTGGACCCTCCCTCCCTCACCTTCCATCACTCTGGACCCTCCCTCCCTCACCTTCCATCACTCTGGACCCTCCCTCCCTCACCTTCCATCACTCTGGACCCTCCCTCCCTCACCTTCCATCACTCTGGACACTCCCTCCCTCACCTTCCATCACTCTGCACCCTCCCTCCCTCACCTTCCATCACTCTGGACCATCCCTCACTCACCTTCCATCACTCTGGACCCTCCCTCCCTCACCTTCCATCACTCTGAACCCTCCCTCCCTCACCTTCCATCACTCAGGACCCTCCCTCCCCCACCTTCCATCACTCAGGACCCTCCCTCCCTCACCTTCCATCACTCTGGACCCTCCCTCCCTCACCTTCCATCACTCTGGACCCTCCCTCCCTCACCTTCCATCACTCTGGACCCTCCCTCCCTCACCTTCCATCACTCTGGACCCTCCCTCCCTCACCGTCCATCACTCAGGACCCTCCCTCCCTCACCTTCCATCACTCTGGACCCTCCCTCCCTCACCTTCCATCACTCTGGACCCTCCCTCCCTCACCTTCCATCACTCTGGACCCTCCCTCCCTCACCTTCCATCACTCTGGACCCTACCTCCCTCACCTTCCATCACTCTGGACTCTCCCTCCCTCACCTTCCATCACTCTGGACCCTCCCTCCCTCACCTTCCATCACTCTGGACCCTCCCTCCCTCACCTTCCATCACTATGGACCCTCCCTCCCTCACCTTCCATCACTCTGGACCCTCCCTCCCTCACCTTCCATCACTCTGGACCCTCCCTCCCTCACCTTCCATCACTCTGGACCCTCCCTCCCTCACCTTCCATCACTCTGGACCCTCCCTCCCTCACCTTCCATCACTCTTGACCCTCCCTCCCTCACCTTCCATCACTCTGGACACTCCCTCCCTCACCTTCCATCACTCTGCACCCTCCCTCCCTCACTTTCCATCACTCTAGACCATCCCTCACTCACCTTCCATCACTCTGGACCCTCCCTCCCTCACCTTCCATCACTCTGAACCCTCCCTCCCTCACCTTCCATCACTCAGGACCCTCCCTCCCCCACCTTCCATCACTCAGGACCCTCCCTCCCTCACCTTCCATCACTCTGGACCCTCCCTCCCTCACCTTCCATCACTCTGGACCCTCCCTCCCTCACCTTCCATCACTCTGGACCCTCCCTCCCTCACCTTTCATCACTCTGGACCCTCCCTCCCTCACCTTCCATCACTCAGGACCCTCCCTCCCTCACCTTCCATCACTCTGGACCCTCCCTCCCTCACCTTCCATCACTCTGGACCCTCCCTCCCTCACCTTCCATCACTCTGGACCCTCCCTCCCTCACCTTCCATCACTCTGGACCCTCCCTCCCTCACCTTCCATCACTCTGGACCCTCCCTCCCTCACCTTCCATCCCTCTGGACCCGCCCTCCCTCACCTTCCATCACTCTGGACCCTCCCTCCCTCACCGTCCATCACTTTGGACCCTCCCTCCCTCACCTTCCATCACTCTGGACCCTCCCTCCCTCACCTTCCATCACTCTGGACCCTCCCTCCCTCACCTTCCATCACTCTGGACCCTCCCTCCCTCACCTTCCATCACTCTGGACCCTCCCTCCCTCACCTTCCATCACTCTGGACCCTCCCTCCCTCACCTTCCATCACTCTGGACCCTCCCTCCCTCACCTTCCATCACTCTGGACCCTCCCTCCCTCACCTTCCATCACTCTGGACCCTCCCTCCCTCACCTTCCATCACTCTGGACCCTCCCTCCCTCACCTTCCATCACTCTGCCCTCCCACTACCTTCCATCACTCTGCCCTCCCACTACCTTCCATCACTCTGCCCTCCCACTACCTTCCATCACTCTGCCCTCCCACTACCTTCCATCACTCTGCCCTCCCACTACCTTCCATCACTCTGCCCTCCCTCCCTCATCTTCCATCACTCTGGACCCTCCCTTCCTCACCTTCCATCACTCTGGACCCTCCCTCCCTCACCTTCCATCACTCTGGACCCTCCCTCCCTCACCTTCCATCACTCTGGACCCTCCCTCCCTCACCTTCCATCACTCTGGACCCTCCCTCCCTCACCTTCCATCACTCTGCACCCTCCCTCCCTCACCTTCCATCACTCTGGACCCTCCCTCCCTCACCTTCCATCACTCTGCACCCTCCCTCCCTCACCTTCCATCACTCTGCACCCTCCCTCCCTCACCTTCCATCACTCTGCACCCTCCCTCCCTCACCTTCCATCACTCTGGACCCTCCCTCCCTCACCTTCCATCACTCTGGACCCTCCCTCCCTCACCTTCCATCACTCTGCACCCTCCCTCCCTCACCTTCCATCACTCTGCACCCTCCCTCCCTCACCTTCCATCACTCTGGACCCTCCCTCCCTCACCTTCCATCACTCTGCACCCTCCCTCCCTCACCTTCCATCACTCTGGACCCTCCCTCCCTCACCTTCCATCACTCTGGACCCTCCCTCCCTCACCTTCCATCACTCTGGACCCTCCCTCCCTCACTTTCCATCACTTTGGACCCTCCCTCCCTCACCTTCCATCACTCTGGACCCTCCCTCCCTCACCTTCCATCACTCTGGACCCTCCCTCCCTCACCTTCCATCACTCTGGACCCTCCCTCCCTCACCTTCCATCACTCTGGACCCTCCCTCCCTCACCTTCCATCACTCTGGACCCTCCCTCCCTCACCTTCCATCACTCGGGACCCTCCCTCCCTCACCTTCCATCACTCTGGAGCCTCCCTCACTCACCTTCCATCACTCTGGACCCTCCCTCCCTCACCTTACATCACTCTGGACCCTCCCTCCATCACCTTCCATCACTCTGGACCATCCCTCACTCACCTTCCATCACTCTGGACCCTCCCTCCTTCACCTTCCATCACTCTGGACCCTCCCTCCCTCACCTTCCATCACACTCTGGACCCTCCCTCCATCACCTTCCATCACTCTGGACCCTCCCTCCCTCACCTTCCATCACTCTGGACCCTCCCTCCCTCACCTTCCATCACTCTGGACCCTCCCTCCCGCACCTTCCATCACTCTGGATCCTCCCTCCCTCACCTTCCATCACTCTGGACCCTCCCTCCCACACCTTCCATCACTCTGGACCCTCGCTCCCTCACCTTCCATCACTCTGGACCCTCCCTCCCTCACCTTCCATCACTCTGGACCCTCCCTCCCTCACCTTCCATCACTCTGGACACTCCCTCCCTCACCTTCCATCACTCTGCACCCTCCCTCCCTCACCTTCCATCACCCTGGACCATCCCTCACTCACCTTCCATCACTCTGGACCCTCCCTCCCTCACCTTCCATCACTCTGGACCCTCCCTCCCTCACCTTCCATCACTCTGGACGCTCCCTCCCTCGCCTTCCATCACTCTGGGCCCTCCCTCCCTCCCCTTCCATAACTCTGGACCCTCCCTCCCTCACCTTCCATCACTCTGGACCCTCCTTCCCTCACCTTCCATCACTCTGGACCCTCCCTCCCTCACCTTCCATCACTCTGGACCCTCCCTCCTTCACCTTCCATCACTCTGGACCCTCCCTTCCTCACCTTCCATCACTCTGGACCCTCCCTCCCTCATTTTCCATCGCTCTGGACCCTCCCTCCCTCACCTTCCATCACTCTGGACCCTCCCTCCCTCACCTTCCATCACTCTGGACCCTCTCTCCCTCACCTTCCATCACTTTGGACCCTCCCTTCCTCACCTTCCATCACTCTGGACCCTCCCTCCCTCCCTCACCTTCCATCACTCTGAACCCTCCCTCCCTCACCTTCCATCACTCTGGACCCTCCCTTCCTCACCTTCCATCACTCTGGACCCTCTCTCCCTCACCTTCCATCACTCTGGACCCTCCCTCATTCACCTTCCGTCACTCTGGACCCTCCCTCCCTCACCTTCCATCACTCTGGACCCTCCCTCCCTCACCTTCCATCACTCTGGACCCTCCCTCCCTCACCTTCCATCACTCTGGACGCTCCCTCCCTCGCCTTCCATCACTCTGGGCCCTCCCTCCCTCACCTTCCATTACTCTGGACCCTCCCTCCCTCACCTTCCATCACTCTGGACCCTCCTTCCCTCACCTTCCATCACTCTGGACCCTCCCTCCCTCACCTTCCATCACTCTGGACCCTCCATTCTTCACCTTCCATCACTCTGGACCCTCCCTTCCTCACCTTCCATCACTCTGGACCCTCCCTCCCTCATTTTCCATCGCTCTGGACCCTCACTCCCTCACCTTCCTTCACTCTGGACCCTCCCTCCCTCACCTTCCATCACTCTGGACCCTCTCTCCCTCACCTTCCATCACTTTGGACCCTCCCTCCCTCACCTTCCATCACTCTGGACCCTCCCTCCCTCCCTCACCTTCCATCACTCTGAACCCTCCCTCCCTCACCTTCCATCACTCTGGACCCTCCCTTCCTCACCTTCCATCACTCTGGACCCTCTCTCCCTCACCTTCCATCACTCTGGACCCTCCCTCATTCACCTTCCGTCACTCTGGACCCTCCCTCCCTCACCTTCCATCACTCTGGACCCTCCCTCCCTCACCTTCCCTCACTCTGGACCCTCCCTCACTCACCTTCCATCACTCTGGACCCTCCCTCACTCAACTTCCATCACTCTGGACCCTCCCTCACTCATCTTCCATCACTATGGACCCTCCCTCCCTCACCTTCCGTCACTCTGGACCCTCCCTCACTCACCTTCCATCACTTTGGGCCCTCCCTCCCTCACCTTCCATCCTCTGGACCCTCCCTCCCTCAACTTCCATCACTCTGGACCCTCCATCCCTCACCTTCCATCACTCTGGACCCTCCCTCCCTCACCTTCCATCACTCTGGACCCTACCTCCCTCCCTCCCTCACCTTCCATCACACTGGACCCTCCCTCCCTCACCTTCCATCACTCTGGACCCTCCCTTCCTCACCTTCCATCACTCTGGACCCTTCCTCCCTCACCTTCCATCACTCTGGACCCTCCCTCCCTCACCTTCCATCACTCTGGACCCTCCCTTCCTCACCTTCCATCACTCTGGACCCTCCCTCCCTAACCTTCCATCACTCTGGACCCTCCCTCCCTCACCTTCCATCACTCTGGACCCTCCTGCACTCATCTTCCGTCACTCTGGACCCTCCCTCCCTCACCTTCCATCACTCTGGACCCTCCCTTCCTCACCTTCCATCACTCTGGACCCTCCCTCCCTCACCTTCCATCACTCTGGACCCTCCCTTCCTCACCTTCCATCACTCTGGACCCTCCCTCCCTCACCTTCCATCACTCTGGACCCTCCCTCCCTCACCTTCCATCACTCTTGACCCTCCCTCCCTCACCTTCCATCACTCTGGACCCTCCCTCCCTCACCTTCCATCACTCTGGACCCTCCCTCCCTCACCTTCCATCCCTCTGGACCCTCCCTCCCTCACCTTCCATCACTCTGGACCCTCCCTCCCTCACTTTCCATCACTCTAGACCCTCTCTCCCTCACCTTCCATCACTCTGGACCCTCCCTCTATCACCTTCCATCACTCTGGACCCTCCCTCCCTCACCTTCCATCACTCTGGACCCTCCCTCCCTCACTTTCCATCACTCTGGACACTCCCTCCCTCACTTTCCATCACTCTGGACACTCCCTCCCTCACTTTCCATCACTCTGGACCCTCCCTCCCTCACTTTCCATCACTCTGGACCCTCCCTCCCTCACTTTCCATCACTCTGGACCCTCCCTCCATCACCTTCCATCACTCTGGACACTCCCTCCCTCACCTTCCATCACTCTGGACCCTCCCTCCCTCACTTTCCATCACTCTGGACCCTCCCTCCCTCACCTTCCATCACCCTGGACGCTCCCTCCCTCACTTTCCATCACTCTGGACCCTCCCTCCCTCACTTTCCATCAGTCTGGACCCTCCCTCCCTCGCCTTCCATCACTCTGGACCCTCCCTCCCTCACTCTCCATCACTCTGGACCCTCCCTCCCTCACCTTCCATCACCCTGGACGCTCCCTCCCTCACTTTCCATCACTCTGGACCCTCCCTCCCTCACTTTCCATCACTCTGGACCCTCCCTCCCTCACCTTCCATCACCCTGGACGCTCCCTCCCTCACTTTTCATCACTCTGGACCCTCCCTCCCTCACCTTCCATCACTCTGGACCCTCCCTCCCTCACTTTCCATCACTCTGGACCCTCCCTCCCTCACCTTCCATCACTCTGGACCCTCCCTCCCTCACTTTCCATCACTCTGGACACTCCCTCCCTCACTTTCCATTACTCTGGACCCTCCCTCCCTCACTCTCCATCACTCTGGACCCTCCCTCCCTCACCTTCCATCACCCTGGACGCTCCCTCATGTTTCTCCAGTGTTACCAACTTAGCGTGTTACCGTGGCACAATTATCATTAAAAACTGAGACAGACAACGCTAAGCTGCATGCCAACAGGTGTTCTTTAATACCAGTGAAAGTTTCGTGATCCAGGGAGTTGGAGCTATCCATCCCCTAGGATTGAACCTGTTACCTGTCACTTCCCAGGCGCTGTATTAGCCCTTACGAGTTTAGTGATTTTCCATGAATATTAAATAACCGGTTTCTACCATAGTTTAGGTTAATATTAATTATATTATCAAGATTATTAACATAATTACATTCACCAGAAAACACTACATCTGAGATCACACAAGATGACTGCTGAGAAGACGATATTGTTAGCGTGGACTGATATCTTCTTGTACACATCCAGATGGGGTTGCAGGGGTCGAGGTGTATGTATTTTTGTGTTTGTTGGTGTGTTTCTGTGTGTTCGTGTATGTGTATGCCCGTGAGTGCGTGTGTGTGTGTGTGTGAGTGTGTGTGTGTGTGTGTGTGTGTGTGTGTGTGTGTGTGTGTGTGTGTGTGTGTGTGTGTGTGTGTGTGTGTGTGTGTGTGTGTGTGTGTGTGGAGGGGAGTTGTTGGTTGTGGTGTAGGGGTGCTTGATAGGGCAATAATAATGTTAGTACTAGTGATGGTAGTAGTAGTAGTAGTAATGCTGGTAGTAGTGATGGTGGTAGTAGTGATGGTGGTAGTGGTGATGGTGGTAGTGGTGATGGTGGTAGTGGTGATGGTGGTAGTGGTGATGGTGGTAGTGGTGATGGTGGTAGTGGTGATGGTGGTAGTGGTGATGGTGGTAGTAGTGATGGTGGTAGTAGTGATGGTGGTAGTGGTGATGGTGGTAGTGGTGATGGTGGTAGTGGTGATGGTGGTAGTAGTGATGGTGGTAGTAGTGATGGTGGTAGTGGTGATGGTGGTAGTGGTGATGGTGGTAGTAGTGATGGTGGTAGTAGTGATGGTGGTAGTGGTGATGGTGGTAGTGGTGATGGTGGTAGTGGTGATGGTGGTAGTGGTGATGGTGGTAGTAGTGATGGTGGTAGTGGTGATGGTGGTAGTGGTGATGGTGGTAGTAGTGATGGTGGTAGTGGTGATGGTGGTAGTAGTGATGGTGGTAGTGGTGATGGTGGTAGTAGTGATGGTGGTAGTAGTGATGGTGGTAGTGGTGATGGTGGTAGTGGTGATGGTGGTAGTGGTGATGGTGGTAGTGGTGATGGTGGTAGTAGTGATGGTGGTAGTGGTGATGGTGGTAGTAGTGATGGTGGTAGTGGTGATGGTGGTAGTAGTGATGGTGGTAGTGGTGATGGTGGTAGTGGTGATAGTGGTAGTAGTGATGGTGGTAGTGGTGATGGTGGTAGTGGTGATGGTGGTAGTAGTGATGGTGGTAGTGGTGATGGTGGTAGTAGTGATGGTGGTAGTGGTGATGGTGGTAGTAGTGATGGTGGTAGTGGTGATGGTGGTAGTGGTGATAGTGGTAGTAGTGATGGTGGTAGTGGTGATGGTGGTAGTGGTGATGGTGGTAGTAGTGATGGTGGTAGTGGTGATGGTGGTAGTAGTGATGGTGGTAGTGGTGATGGTGGTAGTAGTGATGGTGGTAGTGGTGATGGTGGTAGTGGTGATAGTGGTAGTAGTGATGGTGGTAGTGGTGATGGTGGTAGTGGTGATGGTGGTAGTAGTGATGGTGGTAGTGGTGATGGTGGTAGTAGTGATGGTGGTAGTGGTGATGGTGGTAGTAGTGATGGTGGTAGTGGTGATGGTGGTAGTGGTGATGGTGGTAGCGGTGATAGTGGTAGTAGTGATGGTGGTATTAGTGATGGTGGTAGTGGTGATGGTGGTAGTAGTAATTTGATGGTGGTAGTGGTGATGGTGGTAGTGGTGATGGTGGTAGTGGTGATGGTGGTAGTGGTGATGGTGGTAGTGGTGATTTGATGGTGGTAGTGGTGATGGTGGTAGTAGTGATTTGATGGTGGTAGTGGTGATGGTGGTAGTGGTGATGCTGTTAGTGGTGATGGTGGTAGTGGTGATGGTGGTAGTGGTGATGGTGGTAGTGGTGATGGTGGTAGTAGTGATGGTGGTAGTGTTGATGGTGGTAGTGGTGATGGTGGTAGTGGTGATGGTGGTAGTAGTGATGGTGGTAGTGGTGATGGTGGTAGTGTTGATGGTGGTAGTGGTGATGGTGGTAGTGGTGATGGTGGTAGTAGTGATGGTGGTAGTGGTGATGGTGGTAGTGGTGATGGTGGTAGTGGTGATGGTGGTAGTAGTGATTTGATGGTGGTAGTGGTGATGGTGGTAGTGGTGATGGTGGTAGTGGTGATGGTGGTAGTGGTGATGGTGGTAGTGGTGATGGTGGTAGTAGTGATGGTGGTAGTGGTGATGGTGGTAGTGGTGATGGTGGTAGTGGTGATGGTGGTAGTGGTGATGGTGGTAGTGGTGATGGTGGTAGTGGTGATGGTGGTAGTGGTGATGGTGGTAGTGGTGATGGTGGTAGTAGTGATGGTGGTAGTGGTGATGGTGGTAGTGGTGATGGTGGTAGTAGTAGATGGAGAAATCAGGCAATTTGAAAACCACATAAACAAGAAACCACATAACCAACAAACCAAATAGTCAACAAACCACATAAACAACAAACCACATAACCAACAAACCACATAACCAAGAAACCACATAGACAACAAACCACATACACAACAAATCACATAGACAACAAACCACATAGACAACAAACCACACAGACAACAAACCACATAGTCAACAAGCCACATAGCCAACAAACCATATAACCAACAAACCACATAACCAACAAACCACATAACTAACACACCACATAACCAATAAACCACATAGACAACAAACCACATAAACAACAAACCACATAGACAACAAACCACATAACCAACAAACCACATAGACAACAAACCACATAAACAACAAACCACATAGACAACAAACCACATAACCAACAAACCACATAGACAACAAACCAGAGAGTTAAACCACATAATGTAACATCATGACCAGTAATAACACACAATAAAACCATGCAGGTATTTTTTTACCTAAATAATTCCTGTAATGTAATTGAGGTGAGACGATTATTTTAGCAGCAAGTGAAGCCTTGGTTATATTTTCACGAGGTTATCTTAGTTATGACACGAATTTACATAGTTGATGTGCGTGTTTCACTAGACAAAGATGATTACAGTATGACTGGCTGGTTTTGGATGAACTTAATGGGGTCGGGAAGTTGGTGGGATCAGGTGTGGGTGGTGTCAGAAAGTGGATGGTGTCAGAAAGTGGGTGGTGTCAGAAAGTGGGTGGTGTCAGAAAGTGGGTGGTGTCAGAAAGTGGGTGGTGTCAGAAAGTGGGTGGTGTCAGAAAGTGGGTGGTGTCAGAAAGTGGGTGGTGTCAGAAAGTGGGTGGTGTCAGAAAGTGGGTGGTGTCAGAAAGTGGATGGTGTCAGAAAGTGGGTGGTGTCAGAAAGTGGGTGGTGTCAGCAAGTGGGTGGTGTCAGAAAGTGGGTGGTGTCAGAAAGTGGGTGATGTCAGAAAGTGGGTGATGTCAGAAAGTGGGTGGTGTCAGAAAGTGGGTGGTGTCAGAAAGTGGGTGGTGTTAGAAAGTGGATGGTGTCAGAAAGTGGGTGGTGTTAGAAAGTGGATGGTGTCAGAAAGTGGGTGGTGTCAGAAAGTGGGTGGTGTTAGAAAGTGGATGGTGTCAGAAAGTGGGTGGTGTCAGAAAGTGGGTGGTGTTAGAAAGTGGATGGTGTCAGAAAGTGGGTGGTGTCAACAAGTGGGTGGTGTCAGAAAGTGGGTGGTGTCAGAAAGTGGGTGGTGTCAGAAAGTGGGTGGTGTCAGCAAGTGGGTGGTGTCAGCAAGTGGGTGGTGTCAGAAAGTGGGTGGTGTCAGAAAGTGGGTAGTGTCAGAAAGTGGGTGGTGTCAGAAAGTGGGTGGTGTCAGAAAGTGGGTGGTGTCAGCAAGTGGGTGGTGTCAGAAAGTGGGTGGTGTCAGAAAGTGGGTGGTGTCAGAAAGTGGGTAGTGTCAGAAAGTGGGTGGTGTCAGAAAGTGGGTGGTGTCAGAAAGTGGGTGGTGTCAGCAAGTAGGTGGTGTCAGAAAGTGGGTGGTGTCAGAAAGTGGGTGGTGTCAGAAAGTGGGTAGTGTCAGAAAGTGGGTGGTGTCAGAAAGTGGATGGTGTCAGAAAGTGGGTGGTGTCAGCAAGTGGGTGGTGTCAGAAAGTGGGTGGTGTCAGAAAGTGGGTGGTGTCAGAAAGTGGGTGGTGTCAGAAAGTGGGTGGTGTCAGAAAGTGGGTGGTGTCAGAAAGTGGGTGGTGTCAGCAAGTAGGTGGTGTCAGAAAGTGGGTGGTGTCAGCAAGTAGGTGGTGTCAGAAAGTGGGTGGTATCAGAAAGTGGGTGGTGTCAGCAAGTGGGCGGTGTCAGCAAGTAGGTGGTGCCAGAAAGTGGGTGGTGTCAGCAAGTAGGTGGTGTCAGAAAGTGGGTGGTATCAGAAAGTTGGTGGTGTCAGCAAGTGGGCGGTGTCAGCAAGTAGGTGGTGCCAGAAAGTGGGTGGTGTCAGCAAGTGGGTGGTGTCAGAAAGTGGGTGGTGTCAGAAAGTGGGTGGTGTCAGAAAGTGGGTGGTGTCAGAAAGTGGGTGGTGTCAGAAAGTGGGTGGTGTCAGCAAGTAGGTGGTGTCAGAAAGTGGGTGGTGTCAGCAAGTAGGTGGTGTCAGAAAGTGGGTGGTATCAGAAAGTGGGTGGTGTCAGCAAGTGGGCGGTGTCAGCAAGTAGGTGGTGCCAGAAAGTGGGTGGTGTCAGCAAGTGGGTGGTGTCAGCAAGTGGGTGGTGTCAGCAAGTGGGTGGTGTCAGAAAGTGGGTGGTGTCAGCAAGTGGGTGGTGTCAGAAAGTGGGTGGTGTCAATAAGTGGGTGGTGTCAGCAAGTGGGTGGTGTCAGAAAGTGGGTGGTGTCAATAAGTGGGTGGTGCCAATAAGCGGGTGGGGTGATAAATCAGAAACATGTGCAACACCTGGGTATCTTTACTGAGGAAACGTTTCGCCACACAGTGGCTTCATCACTCCAATAAAAAGACGAATGGTGAAGATCAGATGTAGTTTGAGGTTATCAGTCCCTCAACCTGGAGTCGATATAATCAGTCCATCAATCTTGATGGGCTGATTACAGGCTGAGAGACTGATTACCTCAAAGTCCCTCTGATTTTCAACCATTCTTCTTTGTATTGGACTGAAACATGGACTGAAACGTGTCCTCAATAAAGATACCCAAGTGTTGTACATATGTCTAATATATCAAGTTGTCGGTTCTCTGAACCACTTGTCTACAAGTGAGTGGTGCCAAGAAGTGGGGAAACAGGTAACAGCGACCTTAACGTCAACGGTAAACAGTAGCATCTGTTGTTTGTGGGAGGATGAGAGGTGAGGGCTATAAACAGAGTCCAGTTCTCAAACACACGAACAAGGGTCAACAGAGAAGTTTTCCTGCATAATGTAAGCCACTGCGACACTGTAGAAAAATAAATACAAATGTAGTATAATGCGACTCTTTATTGGGTACGTTTCGCCCACACAGTGGGATTTATCAAGTCACAAACACATCTACCTGGGTAAAGAGTACATGAGTATATATAGTGTGGAGAGTCAGGTGGAGAATGTTGGGTAGGTTGCATTAGGCGGACCTGCAAGTCTCTAATACAACCTACCCAACATTCTCCACCTGACTCTCCACACTATATATACTCATGTACTCCTGTACCCAGGTAGATACAGAGACGGGTCATCGCAAGATTAAGACCCGTGCCAGGACTCCGGTCTTGGCGAACATTATACATACATTACCCAGGTAGATCTGTTTGTGACTTAATAAGGCCTACTGTAGGCTCGAAATATACCCAATAAGAGTCGCATTATACCGCATTTAATGTTTATTTTTCCATGGTGTCGATATTTTATGCCACTGCAACATTGCCTCACTGTACACCTACTAACACACCACATACCTCAGTCACCAGTACCACGCCCCCACACTCGATAAAATACACAATAACATACGCAGGACAAAAGCAACAGGACGCACTTCGCTGCCATTAAGGCGAGAAACAAGATGGGAGTGGTGTTGCTAGTGTTACAGGACGGGTAATGCAGTACTCTGGTGATAAACATGCAAGTCTTGCAACACTGGGTGATGCATGCGGTCGTAAGGAGGGTATTTTGGCGTGAATTAACTTGGTTGACACGTCGATACTGTGGAAGGGGAAAGGGGTGAAGGGGTAGAGGGGAGGGGGTCATATTACGTCTTGAAGGGGGGAGAGATAAGTGTGGTACAAGGGAGGGGGGTTATATTACGTCAGGATTTGGGGGGGGAGAGGGTAAGTGTGGTACTTGTTGCGAGGGTGTGGTGTAATCACCTATTTGTAATTACCTTTTTGGGTTA
>NC_091357.1:12538146-12550646 GCF_038502225.1 Cherax quadricarinatus | reverse complement strand
AGAAAAAAAAACACATCTAAATCCCTAAATTTTCTACCCAAACATCTTAATTTTTTTTGGAAATATCATCCATTATTTTTATGCCAAAATACTGGACATTCCCTGAAAAAAAAACTGCCATAGATTCTGACCCTTAACTACAATAATTTAATTGAGGGTGAAAGTTCAATTTTTTTTTAGACTGAGTCATAAATTTTGAAGAATGGATCAGGTGTCACTTTGGAAAATAATTTTTACAATTTTTTAGAGGGACAAATTTTTTTTTATATATAATTTTTATATTTTTTACATAATTTTTTATAATTTTATACTTTTTATATTTTTTATAAATTTTATATATTTTTTTTAATTTTATATTTTTTTATATTTTTTTGTAATTTTATAATTTATTATATTTAATTCTTTTATAATTTTTATTTTATTTTTTTATTTTTTATATTTTTTGTAATTTTTATAATTTTTATATTATAATTTTTTAATACTTTTTATAATTTTTTAACATTTTTTATAATTTTTTAATAATTTTTGTTTAATATTTTTTTAATAATTTTTATATATATTTTTTAAATATTTTTTTTATGTATTTTTTAATAATCTTGATAATTTCATCATTTTTGTAATTGTTATAATTTTAAGGCATAGACTACGACCGTAAAGTTTACACGGAGTATATATACACCCAGACTTGTATATTTCTCTCAGTGTATATATACTGAAAGTTTACCTTAATCTCTATTTTAGAGTTTAAGGTATTCTTGTCTGGTGGTGAAAAGGTTACGTGTAGTCGATAGGCTTCAAACCCCCATTAACCAACCCACCTTAAGTTTAGAGCAGTATAAGGTAAGTTTGGATCAACCATTCTGGAAAAAAAATAACTTTAAACTTTGGGGTTTAACTGAAGGAATATACATTTTAGCTACAGCATTATACACCACTACAATATACACACCACTATATATATACTATACACCACTAATATATACACCACTGTATTACAAACTATTATTGTATATATCGTATATACTACTACACTATACACTACTACAGTATACAACTCTACATACACTATACACAACTACATTATAAACCACTACAATATACATCACTACAATATACATTACTACAACATACATCACTACAACGTACATCGCTACAATATATACCACTACATTATAAACCATTACAGTATATGTATATCATCACAATACACACTACAGTATATACCAATACAATATACACCATTAAATGCACACTATACATTAAACCTATACTATACACAACACCTACAATATACACAACACCCACACTATACACAACATCAATATACACAACACCCACACTATACACAACATCAATATACACAACACCTACACTATACACAGCATCTATAGTATATGTAACATAACATCTACACTATACACAACACCTACAATATACACAACACCCACACTATACACAACGTCAATATACACAACACCCACACTATACACAACGTCAATATACACAACACCCACACTATACACCTACGCTATACACTGCTCGTCGTAGCAGCACCAACCACTTGTGTATTCCACTTTACCTTTTAAATGACTATATAATTCACTAAATTTGGCACCAACTACCAGTAATTACTGCCTAATGGTTGTTTGTAGCTGAATGTTTGTGTGCTCGCCCTAGTTCACTTTGCTGAGCTCCACACTCACCAGCAAACAAATTTTGCCTGCACTTACCCGTTATTGGTCTTTGGACCTCAAGCATATCTAGTCATGAAACTGTGTATGCACATGACTCCATTACTATCTCATCCAGCTCATTCCACTTGATTATCACTCTGAGGTTACCCAAGTATTTCCTAATATACCTCTGTCTTATCTGCAATTTTTAACGTTCTCATATACAGAAGGGTCCCGCTTATACAGCAGGTTAGGTTCTGGGATACTGCTGTAAAGTGAAACATACCATTTTTTTCACTTTCACAGTATATAAAAGCCTGATAATATGTTTACACTATCATTTATTGAGCAATAGAGCTAGACCTAAAAAAAAATGCATATACATTATGCGCATTATGTACCGTAAAATATTTTCGTCCTTAGCTTATAGTAAGTGGTGAATATATTTATTGTAGGAAGTCTGAATAAATGAAGAATGGATATAATTGAAAACTGCCGTATCAGCAAAACGCCGTAAAGCGAAGTGCTGTAAAGCAGAGTCCTCCTTTACCTTAGCATTCTTCTGCCTCTCATTTTTAAGCCCGATTCTTGTCTTCTCCGTAGAAGAGCGAAACTTGTGACGACGTTTCGGTGCACTTGAACCTTTACTTGTTTTTTTTTAATTTCAGATCATGGACAAACAGAGATAGATAAGGAATGATGTTCCCTGGCAGATTATTCACGCACATGAGAAACACCGAGGAGCCTAGAAGCTTTCCTTAGGGGAGGACTGTCACTAACATCAATATTTCTGTGTTACGAACCTACAGTACTTGGTTGTGCTGTGTTGCAGGCTTGCAGTACTTAGATGTGCTGTGTTGTAGGCCGGCTGTACTGGTTTGTGTTGTACTGCAGTCCTGCTCTACTGGTTTGTGTTATGTTGCAGACCTGCTATACTGGGTTGTGTTATGTTGCAGGCCTGCTGTACTGATTTGTGCTGTATTGCAGTCATGCTGTACTTGGATGTACTGTGTTGTAGGCCTTCTATACTGGTTTGTGTTGTGTTGCGGGCCTTCAGTGCTTAGATGTGCTATGTTGTAGGCCTGCTGTACTGGTTTGTTATGTTGCAGGCCTGCTATCTGTTTTGTGTTGTTTTGCAGTCCTGCTATACTGGTTTGTGTTATGTTGCAGGCCTGCTATACTGGTTTGTGTTATGTTGCAGTACTGCTGTACTGGGTTGTGTTATGTTACAGGTCTGCTATACTGGTTTGTGTTATGTTGCAGTACTGCTATACTGGGTTGTGTTATGTTGCAGGCCTGCTATACTGGTTTGTGTTATGTTGCAGTACTGCTATACTGGGTTGTGTTATGTTACAGGCCTGCTATACTGGTTTGTGTTATGTTGCAGGCTTGCTATGCTGGTTTGTGTTATGTTGCAGGCCTGCTGTACTGGTTTGTGTTATGTTGCAGGCCTGCTGTACTGGTATGTGTTGTTGCAGTCCTGCTACACTGGTTTGTGTTATGTTGCAGGCCTACTATACTCGTTTGTGTTATGTTGCCGGCCTGCTACACTGATTTGTGTCATGTTGCAGGCCTACCATACTCGTTTGTGTCATGTTGCAGGCCTACCATACTCGTTTGTGTTATGTTGCTGGCCTGCTACACTGGTTTGTGTTGTTGCAGTCCTGCTATACTGGCTTGTGTTATGTTTCAGGCCTGCTACACTGGTTTGTGTTATGTTACAGTCCTGCTATACTGGCTTGTGTTATGTTGCAGGCCTGCTATACTGGCTTGTGTTATGTTGCAGGCCTGCTAAACTAGGTGGTACTATAAGAAACAACCAGTAACCATATCATAGGAATCACTACCACCCATTTCTATTTTTTTTTTTTTGGCCTCTTACCATAACTAGGTGTGGCCTGGTCATGGACCGGGCCTCGGGGGCGTTGACCCACAGAACACCCTCCTGGTATGCCACTGACACGGAACCTGCCAACGCTGCAGATATATTCCCTAGCATTCCTCTGTTTCACCTGTTTTTTTTAACTACCACATTCGCTGTGTTGAAAATGGTATAAAATACGGACAAGTTGATGATTAAGACACATGTGCAACAGTTGGGTATCTTTATTGTTGAAACGTTTCGCCTACGCAGTAGGCTTCTTCAGTCAAATACAGAGGCAGCAGGTGTAGTAGTGAAATGAAGATGATGTCATCAGTCCATCAACCTTGAAGAAATAATATTTGAGGTGATCAGTTCCCTCAGCCTGGAGATGAGCTCAGCTCACATTATTCCAGACCATGGAGCTGAACTCTTCTCCAGGCTGAGAGACTGACCACCTCAAATACTATTTCACCTGCTGCCTCTGTATTTGACTGAAGAATCCTACTGTGTAGGCAAAACGTTTCATAAAGATTCCCAACTGTCGCACATGTCTTAATTATCAACAACATGTGCTCTATCAGTCATCTGCCTCTCACTCCATTGTTATCGTCTGCGCCGTAGAGCCTCCAAGTATTTCCTACGTCGTTATCATGTCTCTCATGCTGCCTCATTCTTCCAGTGTTGCTACGTGGTATGTTTCTATTAGTTTTATTACGATTTCAGGAATCATGAGTGTTACAAAAAACGTGATACACACTAGGCATAGACATCTCCAGAGGATACCAAGGTCTGTCCCTCTAGCATTCAGCCTGGTGCTGGGTTTTTGTAACAAGTCAGTCAGCTGTGACTGATGACAGTTGTGACTGATGACAGCTGTGACTGGTGACAGCTGTGACTGATGACAGCTGTGACTGATGACAGCTGTGACTGGTGACAGCTGTGACTGAGGACAGCTGTGACTGATGACACCTGTGACTGAGGACACCTGTGACTGAGGAGGACACCTGTGACTGAGGACACCTGTGACTGAGGACACCTGTGACTGAGGACACCTGTGACTGAGGACAGCTGTGGCTGATGACAGCTGTGACTGATGACAGCTGTGACTGATGACAGCTGTGACTGGTGACAGCTGTGACTGATGACAGCTGTGACTGATGACAGCTGTGACTGGTGACAGCTGTGACTGAGGACAGCTGTGACTGATGACACCTGTGACTGAGGACACCTGTGACTGAGGAGGACACCTGTGACTGAGGACACCTGTGACTGAGGACACCTGTGACTGAGGACAGCTGTGACTGAGGACAGCTGTGGCTGATGACAGCTGTGACTGGTGACAGCTGTGACTGATGACAGCTGTGACTGAGGACAGCTGTGACTGATGACAGCTGTGACTGATGACAGCTGTGACTGGTGACAGCTGTGACTGATGACAGCTGTGACTGATGACAGCTGTGACTGAGGACAGCTGTGACTGATGACAGCTGTGACTGAGGACACCTGTGACTGAGGACACCTGTGACTGAGGACACCTGTGACTGAGGACACCTGTGACTGATGACACCTGTGACTGAGAACAGCTGTGACTGAGGACACCTGTGACTGAGGACACCTGTGACTGAGGACACCTGTGACTGAGGACACCTGTGACTGAGGACACCTGTGACTGAGGACAGCTGTGACTGATGACACCTGTGACTGAGAACAGCTGTGACTGAGGACACCTGTGACTGATGACACCTGTGACTGATGACACCTGTGACTGAGAACAGCTGTGACTGAGGACAGCTGTGACAGAGGACAGCTGTGACTGAGGACAGCTGTGACTGATGACACCTGTGACTGAGGACACCTGTGACTGATGACACCTGTGACTGAGAACACTGTGACTGAGGACAACTGTGACTGAGGACACCTGTGACAGAGGACAGCTGTGACTGAGGACAGCTGTGACTGAGGACACCGGTGACTGATGACACCTGTGACTGAGAACACCTGTGACTGAGAACAGCTGTAACTGAGGACACCTGTGACTGAGAACACCTGTGACTGAGAACACCTGTGACTGAGAACAGCAGTGACTGAGGACAGCAGTGACTGAGGACAGCAGTGACTGAGGACAGCAGTGACTGAGGACAGCAGTGACTGAGGACAGCAGTGACTGAGGACAGCAGTGACTGAGGACAGTCCCCACCCGTACCGTGGCTTGCTAACATATGGCTTAATTTTACCCTTGAAAAGTAGTTTAGAGAGGAAGTTTGATTAAATATTAAGTGCACGAAGAAGAAGAATGACGAAGCATATCCGAGGGTAGCCCCAGAGCGTAACCCGGAGTTAATAGGTTGAGGAGAAGCACTGGTTGAGGTGGAACAAGGGCAACGTTGCTAGACCTCATAATGACCGGGTTGTGTTATCGATCCTCACTCCCCCCCCCCCCAGACACACACACACTCCAGACCTAAACACGGTGGTCCGCGGGGCCTATTACGCTCCTTTCTCCTTATATGTCATACATTCTTTAACTAAAGAAAATTTAACTTAATGTAAATACGATATATTCTTAACAAGAATGATGGACTAATTACATCGACTGCAGGCTGAGAGACTGATTGCTTAAAACTCATCCTGATCTTCATCCATTCTTCTTTGTACTGGACTGATGAAGCCACTGTAAGGCGAAACGTTTTCACACTAAAGATACCCAAGTGTTGCACATGTATCTAATTTGTCAACTTGTCGGTTCTCTGAACCATTTATCTACATAAATAAGCTTGAGAAATAAGCTCTAAAAATCATGCTAGAAATCTACATAAGACAGGTTGAGGCAGAGTTGTTTAGCTGTCACGTCTAAGCTAAGTTAGGAAAAATTATTTCAGTGTGGGAAACTCAGCAAATCGCAGAGTCCATTAAAGCAGAATTACCCATATTATTTAGTTTGTTTAATAAGTTTATTATGACGCACCTCCTCCCGTAGTGAAGATCTGAAAGGCACAATACCGTGACTGGTACAATACACAAATAACACGCACATAAGAGAGAGAAACTTACTACGATGTTTTGGTCCAGTGTGACTTTGGAAATGGTTCAAATCGGACCGAAACTTCGTCGTAAGGTTCTCTGTCATATGTGCGGGTTGTGTAGTAGTGAAAATATTACCGAGGCACGTAATGGGTCCAGGGACTAGACATCCATTATGTATTTAAGTTGCTATTGTCATGAACTGCTTAGAAGTGCTCGATGTAGTTATAGTCAGTGATGTAAAGTAACAGGACACAGGTGAAACTAATGTGACATTTTATTGTGGCAACGTTTCGCTCTCCAGGAGCTTTGTCAAACCGTTACAAAGCGAAACGTTGCCACAATAAAATGCCACATTAGTTGCACTTGTGTCCTGTTACTTTACATTTTGTCGGTAATTCTACCGAAATTCATGATCACTGACATACATAGTGATCATGAATGATGTACAGTACCGACAAGATGAAGAATTAGACACGTGTAATATCTGGGTATCTTTATTTGTAGACGTTTCGCCATCCAGTGGCTTTATCAATACAAATTCAAGGACATAATGGGGAGACTGTAGAGCTATGTACAAAAGACGAGGTAAACAGTCCTTCAGCCTTGAGGTACTCTTCACCAACTCCCAGAAGGGACTGATTACCTCATTTTTTGTATATAGTTCTACTGTCTTCCCTGGAATTTGTATTGATAAAGCCCCTGGATGGCGATACGTCTAAAATAAAGATACCTAGATATTGCACGTGTCTAATTCTTCAGTCGATAATCCGTTCATAGTAGTATCGTAGGCAGTGAAATCAGAGATACCCATTACCCAGAGTATTTTGGGAAAACGAAAATGTAATCCAATTCTTATTTTTTTTACCCCAGTACAATAAGTAATGGTTAGTGTCAGTATTACACGACGCCTGTATCCACTGAGACACCAGGAACGTATTAGGTTCTTTTCAGTAAGAGTGAGCGTGTGTACACAGGAGAGTCAGGCTGTAATATAGAAAACGAGAAGTAGAACACTAAAGATTTGTTAGATCATGGCAAGAGAACTCTGTTCTAACATGCAGCAATCTTAACCCATGAAGCATGGCGTGGTCATCAGATGGCCAAAATTACTCATGACGCAAAGGGAGACCCGTTTTCGTGTGACGTTTTCACTTTTATCAAGTGCTCAGTAAAGCCTTATATGGGTGAAACGTCTCATTAATAAAAAATCTCCTTTTGCTGTATGCGTCTATTGTTTACCATCCTTAAGTCATATCATTCAGTGTGACTTTGTATATGGTCCAAGTCGGACCGAAATCATGGTAAGTTTCTCTCTCCTATGTGCAAGCTATTTGTGTATTGTTCCAGTCACGGTATTGTTCCTTTTTGTTCTTTATCGTTCACTGGGAAGGAGTGAACATTATTTACAGAGCAAAACAGTCCTATAAACATAAACTGCTTCACCAGCCTTGACAGCCACTACACCAGATTTCAACATCTTCAAAGGACAGTAGAAACCAGACATGAGCCCAAAATTTCCACTGAAAAAAAAAATCTACATCATTGCAACTCCGACCTGACGACTAGCAAGCAATAAGCTACCATAATATATATATATATATATATATATATATATATATATATATATATATATATATATATATATATATATATATATATATATATATATATATATATATATATATATATATATATATGAAATGATTATAATCATAATCATAATTTTTAAAGGGGTGGAGTGGTAAGCCAGTGGAAGGCCTCGGTCAGATGACCAAAAGCCCCAGCGACGGGTCGTCGTATGATTAAGACCCGCGTCAGGAAACACTTTTCCTGTTTCCTGATATCTTAGCTAACCTAGCATAATACCATTATTTGCTAGAAAGTAATCAAACTTTGCTTTAGGGAAGGTCTAATTACTTCTGGGAAACTTTCGTTAGACAAACAGCGAGAACTTTGTACTGGACAATGGATCTACAAGATGTTTAAATAAAGTCTGGATCAGAGTGTTTGGCCGATGTTTCTGGTAGTGGTTGGAAATGTTTGGCGAGCAATCCTGGTCACGGACCGGGCCGCGGAGACGTTGACTCCCGAAACCCTCTCCAGGTATTTCTCTGCACCTACCTTAGACAGCCTTGATGACGAGTGAAGGGCTCTTGATTCAAGGATATGGAGCAATGCTTTCTTTTCTTGGATCTGCCCTCATTGTTTTCCATTCCTCAGGCGCTGTTTGACATCTACGATATAGTGAGAGGGAGTTGGTGGAGGTTGTGGCTATGTTGGGGATGGTGGAGGCTGTGGCTATGTTGGGGATGGTGGAGGTTGTGGTTATGTTAGGCATGGTGGAGGTTGTGGCTATGTTGGGGATGGTGGAGGCTCTGGCTATGTTGGGGTGGTGGAGGTTGTGCCTATGGTGGAGGTTGTGGCTATGGTGGAGGTTGTGGTGGGGGTGGACAGTGTTGCTGGGGGCAGGCTTTAGTGGTAGGTGTGGGGGGTTGGTGGGGGGCGGTCGGTGAGGCGGGGGGCGGGGGTGTTGCATGGTGTGGGTCAGTGTTTCAACGCAGCTAGTGAAGGTCTGATCTGTACCTCCCTCGTCTCCTCCTTTCCTTACGCTCTCACAGGAGACCGTTTTGCCCCTCACACACACTTTCACACGCTCCTTCTCCTGCACTCTACCACCTGACCTGTGTACGGAACCTGAAAGTGCTCCTGAATGACAGAATCTCTCAATAGAGGGCCTCAGCTCGGACCTGCGTGATCTCTATCCAAGACCAAGTGTGTTTAAGGCCGTTCCTCTCGTTCTTCGACTCTGACGTTCATGACGCGTTATAAAGAAAAAAAAAGTGACAGTCTGATTTCCGGAGCTGTGTAAAAATTTCGATTACCCTGCTACTCTCTTCATGTATTTAAAAGCATTGCATAGGCTCGAACTGTTTGAGAAATATAAGAGGTGGAACCGAATGTCCAAGGCTCTTCCAGGGGCTGGAATCATCGAATGGCTATCTTAATAAAGCCTGGATGATCACCTGGGTACATTCAGACATGCACGCGAGTGGGAGAAGACGCACTGTACTCCCTGGAGAATACAGAGTTCGTCAGGTAACTTCGTTAAAGAGACTGGCTGCTAGATTACTAACAATGTTTGGGTCGGATGGGCTATCTAGTGACCTCATTAATGGCCTATAGCCAAGCCGATGAGACTTGATCAGGCTCGCCTCATGATAGGCCATGCTTCCCTGGCCATGTACAAACCTCGGCGAGCCGTGAGTCTGCTGTGGGCGTGGGTGTGGGCGTGCTGCGTGCCTGGAGGCTGGGCAGCTGCCGCCATTCCTTCAGGACTGACCACAGAGGCACATATCTTCACAGGACCCACCACCTCCACCGCTGCACCACCTCCACCTCCGGAGAATTTTGTCATCAGCTACAAGGAAGCTTTCGCCTCCTTCGTGCATCTCACCTTCAGCTACAACGCTACCTTCAACCTCACCAGAGTAAGTGTGGTGCAGATCACTTCCTCGCATTTTTCTCTCTTCAAACACAAAGATTAAACTTAAATTGGACATGCAAAGTATATCCAAACGTTCTTTTGTTAACCCTTTCGGAACCTAGTTCCTAGGCCTTTTGTGTATCCATATGCTCTTGCGCTACCGTCCATAGGATGGATGTGGGGATTTACGAAGAACTAGCCACTGTTATCCAGAGGATGGATAAGGAATTCACAATAAAGTAGCCACTACCATCCACGGGATGGATATGGGGTGCACAGTAAACTAGCCACTACCACCCACAGGATGGATATGGGGTGCACAGTAAACTAGTCACTACCACCCACAGGATGGATATGGGGTGCACAGTAAACTAGTCACTACCACCCACAGGATGGATATGGGGTGCACAGTAAACTAGCCACTGCCATCCACAGGATGGATATGGAGTGCACAATAAACTAGCCACTACCATCCACAGGATGGATATGGAGTGCACAGTAAACTAGCCACTACCATCCAGAGGATGGATATGGGGTGCACAGTAAACTAGTCACTACCACCCACAGGATGGATATGGGGTGCACAGTAAACTAGCCACTGCCATCCACAGGATGGATATGGAGTGCACAATAAACTAGCCACTACCATCCACAGGATGGATATGGAGTGCACAGTAAACTAGCCACTGCCATCCACAGGATGGATATGGAGTGCACAATAAACTAGCCACTACCATCCACAGGATGGATATGGAGTGCACAGTAAACTAGCCACTACCATCCACAGGATGGATATGGAGTGAACAATAAACTAGCCACTACCATCCACAGGATGGATATGGAGTGCACAATAAACTAGCCACTACCATCCACAGGATGGATATGGAGTGCACAATAAACTAGCCACTACCATCCACAGGATGGATATGGAGTGCACAGTAAACTAGCCACTACCATCCACAGGATGGATATGGAGTGCACAGTAAACTAGCCACTACCATCCACAGGATGGATATGGAGTACACAGTAAACTAGCCACTACCATCCACAGGATGGATATGGAGTGCACAGTAAACTAGCCACTACCATCCACAGGATGGATATGGAGTACACAGTAAACTAGCCACTACCATCCACAGGATGGATATGGAGTGCACAGTAAACTAGCCACTACCATCCACAGGATGGATATGGAGTACACAGTAAACTAGCCACTACCATCCACAGGATGGATATGGAGTGCACAGTAAACTAGCCACTACCATCCACAGGATGGATATGGAGTGCACAGTAAACTAGCCACTACCATCCACAGGATGGATATGGAGTGCACAGTAAACTAGCCACTACCATCCACAGGATGGATATGGGGTGCACAGTAAACTAGCCACTGCCATCCACAGGATGGATATGGAGTACACAGTAAACTAGCCACTACCATCCACAGGATGGATATGGGGTGCACAGTAAACTAGCCACTGCCATCCACAGGATGGATATGGGGTGCACAGTAAACTAGCCACTACCATCCACAGGATGGATATGGAGTACACAGTAAGCTAGTCACTACCATCCAGAGGATGGATATGGGGTGCACAGTAAACTAGCCACTGCCATCCACAGGATGGATATGGGGTGCACAGTAAACTAGCCACTACCATCCACAGGATGGATATGGAGTACACAGTAAGCTAGTCACTACCATCCAGAGGATGGATATGGGGTGCACAGTAAACTAGCCACTACCATCCACAGGATGGATATGGGGTGCACAGTAAACTAGCCACTGCCATCCACAGGATGTATATGGGGTGCACAGTAAACTAGCCACTACCATCCAGAGGATGGATATGGGGTGCACAGTAAACTAGCCACTACCATCCACAGGATGGATATGGGGTGCACAGTAAACTAGCCACTACCATCCACAGGATGGATATGGGGTGCACAGTAAACTAGCCACTACCATCCACAGGATGGATATGGAGTACACAGTAAGCTAGTCACTACCATCCAGAGGATGGATATGGGGTGCACAGTAAACTAGCCACTACCATCCACAGGATGGATATGGGGTGCACAGTAAACTAGCCACTGCCATCCACAGGATGTATATGGAGTGCACAGTAAACTAGCCACTACCATCCAGAGGATGGATATGGGGTGCACAGTAAACTAGCCACTACCATCCACAGGATGGATATGGGGTGCACAGTAAGCTAGCCACTACCATCCAGAGGATGGATATGGAGTGCACAGTAAACTAGCCACTACCATCCAGAGGATGGATATGGGGTGCACAGTAAGCTAGTCACTACCATCCAGAGGATGGATATGGAGTACACAGTAAACTAGCCACTACCATCCACAGGATGGATATGGAGTACACAGTAAACTAGTCACTACCATCCACAGGATGGATATGGAGTACACAGTAAACTAGTCACTACCATCC
>NC_091357.1:12503146-12533146 GCF_038502225.1 Cherax quadricarinatus | reverse complement strand
AAAACGGGTTTAACGTCTACCTAATGTACGTCCTATCACGTTTTAATCACGTTTTAATCAAAATCAATATAAAAAGACAGTATTGATCCTATGATATATACTTCTAAACTCAACAGCACCATTTCGGTCTCAAATCTTCAAATGTCAGGTCGATCTTAGTGGCAAGTCTGACATTGGTAAACAGTGTTAACGTTGAGTGAAACGTTGGAGTCTGGTAGAGACTAGTTAGGAACTGGAATCATGATTGCAGTTTCTAGAACACAATATAATCATAACACATACAGGAATAGAACATATACACAACAAGGACAAGAAGGTATTTATAAAATAACAACAAAATCCCACAAAGAACAACAGTCAAAGCATTAAACTACAAATGTCAAAATATAAAACTAAGAACAATCAAAGCACGAAACTACGAATTAACAATCCAGTCAAAACATAAAACTAAGAAACATAATATTAGTACATAACATTAGTACATAACATTGGTACATAACATTAGTACATAACATTGGTACATAACATTAGTACATAACATTGGTACATAACATTAGTACATAACATTGGTTCATAACATTGGTACATAACATTGGTACATAACATTAGTACATAACATTAGTACATAATATTAGTACATAACATTAGTACATAACATTAGTACATAATATTAGTACATAACATTAGTACATAACATTAGTACATAACATTAGTACATAATAAACATTAAAAACATGGCAGTCACAACAATTGCTTCACTAAAGGAGGTAAAACTAGGCAGCATTTAGCAGACGGAGGACCGAGCCTGCATTACTCCTTGTCTTGATTGACCCCACACGGGTCGAGCGCTTCAATTAACTAATAACATTAGTGGCACTGCATATTGGCACCCTGGTGGAAGTGGGAGTGCGAGGCCTCTTGAGAAGTGCCCCTTCAAGAGTCTGCTTGCTTCTCTCCCTCTTTAAAGGGGGCAGAGGAGAGGACGTCTTTGATGCTTCTGAAGAGCTTTTGATCCAGGGAGTTGAAACCCTTCCCCAACATAACCCAGGGAGTTATTAACTCCTCCAGGGTTATCCTGGGTTAGTAACCCCTCCAGGGTTATCCTGGGTTAGTATCCCCTCCAGGGTTATCCTGGGTTAGTAACCCCTCCAGGGTTATCCTGGGTTAGTAACCCCTCCAGGGTTATCCTGGGTTAGTAACCCCTCCAGGGTTATCCTGGGTTAGTAACCCCTCCAGGGTTATCCTGGGTTAGTAACCCCTCCAGGGTTATCCTGGGTTAGTAACCCCTCCAGGGTTATCCTGGGTTAGTAACCCCTCCAGGGTTATCCTGGGTTAGTAACCCCTCCAGGGTTATCCTGGGTTAGTAACCCCTCCAGGGTTATCCTGGGTTAGTAACCCCTCCAGGGTTATCCTGGGTTAGTAACCCCTCCAGGGTTATCCTGGGTTAGTAACCCCTCCAGGGTTATCCTGGGTTAGTAACCCCTCCAGGGTTATCCTGGGTTAGTAACCCCTCCAGGGTTATCCTGGGTTAGTAACCCCTCCAGGGTTATCCTGGGTTAGTAACCCCTCCAGGGTTATCCTGGGTTAGTAACCCCTCCAGGGTTATCCTGGGTTAGTAACTCCTCCAGGGTTATCCTGGGTTAGTAACCCCTCCAGGGTTATCCTGGGTTAGTAACCCCTCCAGGGTTATCCTGGGTTAGTAACCCCTCCAGGGTTATCCTGGGTTAGTAACCCCTCCAGGGTTATCCTGGGTTAGTAACCCCTCCAGGGTTATCCTGGGTTAGTAACCCCTCCAGGGTTATCCTGGGTTAGTAACCCCTCCAGGGTTATCCTGGGTTAGTAACCCCTCCAGGGTTATCCTGGGTTAGTAACCCCTCCAGGGTTATCCTGGGTTAGTAACCCCTCCAGGGTTATCCTGGGTTAGTAACCCCTCCAGGGTTATCCTGGGTTAGTAACCCCTCCAGGGTTATCCTGGGTTAGTAACCCCTCCAGGGTTATCCTGGGTTAGTAACCCCTCCAGGGTTATCCTGGGTTAGTAACCCCTCCAGGGTTATCATGGGTTAGTAACCCCTCCAGGGTTATCCTGGGTTAGTAACCCCTCCAGGGTTATCCTGGGTTAGTAACCCCTCCAGGGTTATCCTGGGTTAGTAACCCCTCCAGGGTTATCCTGGGTTAGTAACCCCTCCAGGGTTATCCTGGGTTAGTAACCCCTCCAGGGTTATCCTGGGTTAGTAACCCCTCCAGGGTTATCCTGGGTTAGTAACCCCTCCAGGGTTATCCTGGGTTAGTAACCCCTCCAGGGTTATCCTGGGTTAGTAACCCCTCCAGGGTTATCCTGGGTTAGTAACCCCTCCAGGGTTATCCTGGGTTAGTAACCCCTCCAGGGTTATCCTGGGTTAGTAACCCCTCCAGGGTTATCCTGGGTTAGTAACCCCTCCAGGGTTATCCTGGGTTAGTAACCCCTCCAGGGTTATCCTGGGTTAGTAACCCCTCCAGGGTTATCCTGGGTTAGTAACCCCTCCAGGGTTATCCTGGGTTAGTAACCCCTCCAGGGTTATCCTGGGTTAGTAACCCCTCCAGGGTTATCCTGGGTTAGTAACCCCTCCAGGGTTATCCTGGGTTAGTAACCCCTCCAGGGTTATCCTGGGTTAGTAACCCCTCCAGGGTTATCCTGGGTTAGTAACCCCTCCAGGGTTATCCTGGGTTAGTAACCCCTCCAGGGTTATCCTGGGTTAGTAACCCCTCCAGGGTTATCCTGGGTTAGTAACCCCTCCAGGGTTATCCTGGGTTAGTAACCCCTCCAGGGTTATCCTGGGTTAGTAACCCCTCCAGGTTTATCCTGGGTTAGTAACCCCTCCAGGGTTATCCTGGGTTAGTAACCCCTCCAGGGTTATCCTGGGTTAGTAACCCCTCCAGGGTTATCCTGGGTTAGTAACCCCTCCAGGGTTATCCTGGGTTAGTAACCCCTCCAGGGTTATCCTGGGTTAGTAACCCCTCCAGGGTTATCTATCCTGGGTTAGTAACCCCTCCAGGGTTATCCTGGGTTAGTAACCCCTCCAGGGTTATCCTGGGTTAGTAACCCCTCCAGGGTTATCCTGGGTTAGTAACCCCTCCAGGGTTATCCTGGGTTAGTAACCCCTCCAGGGTTATCCTGGGTTAGTAACCCCTCCAGGGTTATCCTGGGTTAGTAACCCCTCCAGGGTTATCCTGGGTTAGTAACCCCTCCAGGGTTATCCTGGGTTAGTAACCCCTCCAGGGTTATCCTGGGTTAGTAACCCCTCCAGGGTTATCCTGGGTTAGTAACCCCTCCAGGGTTATTCTGGGTTAGTAACCCCTCCAGGGTTATCCTGGGTTAGTAACCCCTCCAGGGTTATCCTGGGTTAGTAACCCCTCCAGGGTTATCCTGGGTTAGTAACCCCTCCAGGGTTATCCTGGGTTAGTAACCCCTCCAGGGTTATCCTGGGTTAGTAACCCCTCCAGGGTTATCCTGGGTTAGTAACCCCTCCAAGGTTATCCTGGGTTAGTAACCCCTCCAGGGTTATCCTGGGTTAGTAACCCCTCCAGGGTTATCCTGGGTTAGTAACCCCTCCAGGGTTATCCTGGGTTAGTAACCCCTCCAGGGTTATCCTGGGTTAGTAACCCCTCCAGGGTTATCCTGGGTTAGTAACCCCTCCAGGGTTATCCTGGGTTAGTAACCCCTCCAGGGTTATCCTGGGTTAGTAACCCCTCCAGGGTTATCCTGGGTTAGTAACCCCTGTGGGGGATAATCAGTAAAAAAAAAATCCTGCACATCTGAATGAATATAATACATTATTACTATTATTATTATTATTATTATTATTATTATTATTATTATTATTATTATTATTATTATTATTATTATTATTTTTATTATTATTATTATTATTATTATTATTATTATTATTATTATTATTATTATTATTATTATTATTATTATTATTATTATTATTTTTATTATTATTATTATTATTATTATTATCGATATTATTATTATTATTATTATTATTATTATTATTATTATTATTATTATTATTATTATTATTATTATTATTATTATTATTATTATCGATATTATTATTATTATTATTATTATTATTATTATTATTATTATTATTATTATTATTATTATTATTATTTTTATTATTATTATTATTATTATTATTATCGATATTATTATTATTATTATTATTACACAAATAACCCTCACATAGGAGAATGAAACTCATAAAGATGTTTCGGTTCTACTTGGACCGAAACGTCTGGCTTCTTCAGTTTTAATAAACGTCCTGAACTGTACACAAATGACTTTTTCCACAATTCACATGAAATCCTCACTTATAGAAACTTTAAGCGACGTTTCGCTCCGTCCTGCACCTATGTAAAGTCACAACATAAGAATAGAGGTGCCCTGCAGTAGGCTTTCTGACCCATACAAGACAGGTCTTACTCATACCTAATCCTTCTCATAAGAACATAAGAAGGAACACTGCAACAGGCCTACTGGTCCATGCAAGGCAGGTCCAAGTCTCCTACCGGCTTAATCCAATGCCCTAACCTAGTTAGATCAGGTCACATTCACTTAAATATCTGTCCAACATATTGCTGAAGCTACCAAAGGTTTTAGCTTCAGTTATGTTTACAAAGGTACATTCACTACTACACATGCTGCCTTTGTGAAAATAATAACGATAATAACAACAATAATAATAATAATTAATAATAATAATATCCGCAACAGTTAGGTATCTTTATTTCGAAACGTTTCGCCTACACAGTAGGCTTCTTGAGTCGAGTACAGAAAAGTTGATAGAAGCAGAAGATACTTGAAGACGATGTAATCAGTCCATCAACCTTAAAGTTTTGAGGTGGCCAGTCCCTCAGTCTGGAGAAGAGCATTGTTCCATAGTCTGAAACAGTATTGTTCCATAGTCTGAAACAATATTGTTCCATAGTCTGAAACAGTATTGTTCCATAGTCTGAAACAACATTGTTCCATAGTCTGGAACAATATTGTTCCATAGTCTGAAACAATATTGTTCCATAGTCTGGAACAATATTGTTCCATAGTCTGAAACAATATTGTTCCATAGTCTGGAACAATATTGTTTCAGACTATGGAACAATATTGTTTCAGACTATGGAACAATATTGTTTCAGACTATGGAACAATATTGTTTCAGACTATGGAACAATATTGTTTCAGACTATGGAACAATATTGGTTCAGACTATGGAACAATATTGTTCCAGACTATGGAACAATATTGTTTCAGACTATGGAACAATATTGTTTCATACTATGGAACAATATTGTTTCAGACTATGGAACAATATTGTTTCATACTATGGAACAATATTGTTTCAGACTATGGAACAATATTGTTTCAGACTATGGAACAATATTGTTTCATACTATGGAACAATATTGTTTCAGACTATGGAACAATATTGTTTCAGACTATGGAACAACAATGCTCTTCTCCAGACTGAGGGACTGACCACCTCAAAACTTTAAGGGTGATGGACTGATTACATCGTCTTCAAGTATCTTCTGCTTCTATCAACTTTTCTGTACTCGACTGAAGAAGCCTACTGTGTAGGCGAAACGTTTCGAAATAAAGATACCTAACTGTTGCATATGTGTCTTACCTAACAACCTGTCGGTATTTTATACCATTTTAATGTTCAATAATAATATCGATAATAATTAATAATAACGATGATGCAACATATGGGAATCATTATTAAGGAAACGTTTCTCCACACAGTGGCTTCATCAGTCCAATACAAAGCAGAAAGATGTAAGGAGATGAGGAGTTTGAGGTAATCAGTCCCTCAGCCTGGAGTCGATGTGTTCAGTCCATCAATCTTGGATGGACTGATGAAACTAGTGTGTGGCGAAACGTTTCCCTAATATAGATTCCCATATGTTAGAAATAAATGCTATAAAATACCGACACAATGGAAATATAAACACATAAGCAGTATAATGTGATCCTTTATTGACAACGTTTCGCCCACACAGTGGGCTTTATCAAGTTACAAACAGATCTGACTGGGTGAAAGGTGCGACTCCATCCAATAAATAATCACGTACCTTTCACCCAGGTAGATCTGTTTGACTTGTCAAAGTCCACTGTGTGGGCGAAACGTTGTCAACAAAGGATCACATTATACTGCTTATGTGTTTATAATTACATTCCCATACATTACATAAGTGTCTCAATTTTCAACTTGTCTGTTTTCAACACCATTTATCGTCTCTGTATTTAACTGAAGAAGCCTACTGTGTAGGCGAAACGTTTCCTCAATAAAGATACCAACTGTTGCACCTGTGTCTTAATCTTCAACTAACTTCAGTCACTCTGGCCGATTCTTCTACTCTTAATTTGTACTATTTATGAATATGATAACAGTATACAATGTTAAATTAGACACATGTGCAACTCTTGGGTATCTTTATTGAGGAAACGTTTCGCCACACAGTGGCTTCATCAGTCCATACATAGGAGAAACTTGAAGAACAGAAGGAGAATGAGGTAATCAGTCCCTCAACCTAGAGTCGATGTGTTCAGTCCATCAATCTTGAATAGAATACGGCATATGAGCGGAGAAGCAGCTTATAAACCATATGGCAGGAGAAGTGCAGCAGTCGTAGGTGGTGTCACATTTGTTCAATGTGGAAGTAGGTCGGTTCTTTGAACCGACCTACAATCCTGTCAGACACTGCAACTTCTTGGGATCTTAATACTTCTTCGCTTGCCTAATTCTTGGGCACGACCTACTTCCACATTGAACAAATGTGACACCACCTACGACTGCTGCACTTCTCCTGCCATACGGTTTATAAGCTGCTTCTCCGCTCATCTGCCGTATTCTATTCAAGATTGATGGACTGAACACATCGACTCTAGGTTGAGGGACTGATTACCTCATTCTCCTTCTGTTCTTCAAGTTTCTCCTATGTATGGACTGATGAAGCCACTGTGTGGCAAAACGTTTCCTCAATAAAGATACCCAAGAGTTGCACATGTGTCTAATTTAACAACAGTAATAACACATACACAGTGTGGGAACCATGGTAGTAACAGCAAATACACAGTGTGGGAACCATGGTAGTAACAACACATACACAGTGTGGGAACCATGGTAGTAACAAATACACAGTGTGGGAACCATGGTAGTAACAACATACACAGTGTGGGAACCATGGTAGTAACAACACATACACAGTGTAGGAACCATGGTAGTAACAACACATACACAGTGTGGGAACCATGGTAGTAACAACACATACACAGTGTGGGAACCATGGTAGTAACAACACATACACAGTGTGGGAACCATGGTAGTAACAGCAAATACACAGTGTGGGAACCATGGTATTAACAACACATACACAGTGTGGGAACCATGGTAGTAACAAATACACAGTGTGGGAACCATGGTAGTAACAACATACACAGTGTGGGAACCATGGTAGTAACAACACATACACAGTGTAGGAACCATGGTAGTAACAACACATACACAGTGTGGGAACCATGGTAGTAACAACACATACACAGTGTGGGAACCATGGTAGTAACAACACATACACGGTGCGGGAAACATGGTAATAACTCACACAGTGTGGACACCATGGTAGTAACAACACACAGTGTAGGAACCATGGTAATAACACACACAGTGTGGGAACCATGGTAGTAACAACACACAGTATAGGAACAATGGTAATAACATACAGAGTGTGGGAACCATGGTAGTAACAACACATACAGTTTGGGAACCATGGTAGTTACAACAGAGTGTGGGAACCATGGTAGTAACAACACACAGTGTAGGAACCATGGTAATAACACACTGTGTGTGTGAACCATGGTAGTAACAACACACAGTGTGGGAACCATGGTAGTTACAACACACAGTGTGGGAACCATGGTAGTAACAACACACAGTGTAGGAACCAAGGTAATAATACACACAGTGTGGGAACCATGGTAGTAACAACACATACAGTATACGAACCATGGCAGTAACAACACACAGTGTAGGAATCATGGTAATAACACACACAGTGTGGGAACCATGGTAGTAACAACACACAGTGTGGGAAGCATGGTAGTAACAACACACAGTGTGAGAACCATGTAGTCACAACAGTGTGCGTACCATGGTAGTAACAACACACAGTGTGGAAACCATGGTAGTAACAACACACAGTGTGGGAACCATAGTAGTAACAACACACAGTGTGGGAACCATGGTAGTAACAACACAGTGTGAAAATCATGGTAGTAACAACATATTGTGTGGGAACCATGGTAGTAACATCACACAGTGTGCGTACCATGGTAGTAACAACACACAGTGTGGGAACCATGGTAGTAACAACGCACAGTGTGGGAACCATGGTAGTAACAACAGTGTGGAAACCATGGTAGTAACAAAACACAGTGTGGGAACCATGGTAGTAACAACACACAGTGTAGGAACCAAGGTAATAATACACACAGTGTGGGAACCATGGTAGTAACAACACGTACAGTGTACGAACCATGGCAGTAACAACACACAGTGTAGGAATCATGGTAATAACACACACAGTGTGGGAACCATGGTAGTAACAACACACAGTGTGGGAAGCATGGTAGTAACAACACAGTGTGAAAATCATGGTAGTAACAACACATTGTGTGGGAACCATGGTAGTAACATCACACAATGTGCGTACCATGGTAGTAACAACACACAGTGTGGGAACCATGGTAGTAACAACACACAGTGTGGGAACCATGGTAGTAACAACACAGTGTGAAAATCATGGTAGTAACAACACATTGTGTGGGAACCATGGTAGTAACATCACACAATGTGCGTACCATGGTAGTAACAACACACAGTGTGGGAACCATGGTAGTAACAACACACAGTGTGGGAACCATGGTAGTAACAACAGTGTGGGAACCATGGTAGTAACAACACACAGTGTGGGAATCATTGTAGTAACACAGTGTGCGTACCATGGTAGTAACAACACACAGTGTGGGAACCATGTTTGTAACAACACACAGTGTGCGTACCATGGTAGTAACAACAATGTACGTACCATGGTAGTAACAACACACAGTGTGGGAACCATGGTAGTTACAAAACACAGTGTGGGTACCATGATAGTAACAACACACAGTGTGGGAGCCATGGTAGTAACAACACACAGTGTGAGAACCATGGTAGTAACAACACACAGTGTGGGAACCATGGTAATAACAGCACACAGTGTGAGAACCATGGCTGTAACAACACACACAGTGTGGGAACCATGGTAGTAACAATACAGTGTGGGAACCATGGTAGTCACAACACACAGTGTGCGTACCATGGTAGTAACAACATACAGTGTGGAAACCATGGTAGTAACAAAACAGTGTGGGAACCCTGGTAGTAACAACACACAGTGTGGGAACCATGGTAGTAACAACACACACTGTGGGAACCATTGTAGTAACAACACAGTGTGGGAACCATGGTAGTAACAACACACAGTGTGGGAATCATGGTAGTAACGACAGACAGTGTGCGTACCATGGTAGAAACAACACGCAGTGTGGGAATCATGCTAGTAAGAACACACAGTGTGGGAACCATGGTAATAACAACAGTGTGGGAACCATGGTAGTAACAACACACAGTGTGGGAATTATGATAGTAACAACACACAGTTTGCGTACCATGGTAGTAACAACATACAGTATGGGAACCAAGGTAGTAACAACACACAGTGTGGGAACCATGGTAGTAATAACACACAGTGTGCGTACCATGGTAGTAACAACACAGTGTGGGTACCATGGTAGTAACAACACACAGTGTGGGAACCATGGTAGTAACAACACACAGTGTGGGAATCATGGTAGTAATAACATACAGTGTGCGTACCATGGTAGTAACAACAGTGTGGGTACCATGGTAGTAATAACACACAGTGTGGGAACCATGGTAGTAACAACACAGTGTGGGAATCATGGTAGTAATAACAACACAGTGTGGGTACCATGGTAGTAACAACACAGTGTGGGTACCATGGTAGTAACAACACAGTGTGGGTACCATGGTAGTAACAACACACAGTGTGGGAACCATGGTAGTAACAACACAGTGTGCGTACCATGGTAGTAACAACACAGTGTGGGTGTTATGGTAGTAACAACACAGTGTGGGTGCTATGGTAGTAACAACACAGTGTGGGTACCATGGTAGTAACAACACACAGTGTGGGTACCATGGTAGTAACAACACAGTGTGGGAACCATGGTAGTAACAACACAGTGTGGGTACCATGGTAGTAACAACACAGTGTGGGTACCATGGTAGTAACAACACAGTGTGGGCACCATGGTAGTAACAACACAGTGTGGGAACCATGGTAGTAACAACACAGTGTGGGTACCATGGTAGTAACAACACAGTGTGGGTACCATGGTAGTAACAACACAGTGTGGGCACCATGGTAGTAACAACACAGTGTGGGTACCATGGTAGTAACAACACAGTGTGGGTACCATGGTAGTAACAACACAGTGTGGGTACCATGGTAGTAACAACACAGTGTGGGCACCATAGTAGTAACAACACAGTGTGGGAACCATGGTAGTAACAACACAGTGTGGGTACCATGGTAGTAACAACACAGTGTGGGAACCATGGTAGTAACAACACAGTGTGGGTACCATGGTAGTAACAACACAGTGTGGGAACCATGGTAGTAACAACACAGTGTGGGTACCATGGTAGTAACAACACAGTGTGAGTACCATGGTAGTAACAACACAGTGTGGGTACCATGGTAGTAACAACACAGTGTGGGAACCATGGTAGTAACAACACAGTGTGGGTACCATGGTAGTAACAACACAGTGTGGGTACCATGGTAGTAACAACACAGTGTGGGTACCATGGTAGTAACAACACAGTGTGGGTACCATGGTAGTAACAACACAGGGTGGGTACCATGGTAGTAACAACACAGTGTGGGAACCATGGTAGTAACAACACAGTGTGGGAACCATGGTAGTAACAACACAGTGTGGGAACCATGGTAGTAACAACACAGTGTGGGAACCATGGTAGTAACAACACAGTGTGGGTACCATGGTAGTAACAACACAGTGTGGGTACCATGGTAGTAACAACACAGTGTGGGTACCATGGTAGTAACAACACAGGGTGGGTACCATGGTAGTAACAACACAGTGTGGGAACCATGGTAGTAACAACACAGTGTGGGAACCATGGTAGTAACAACACAGTGTGGGTACCATGGTAGTAACAACACAGTGTGGGTACCATGGTAGTAACAACACAGTGTGGGTACCATGGTAGTAACAACACAGGGTGGGTACCATGGTAGTAACAACACAGTGTGGGAACCATGGTAGTAACAACACAGTGTGGGAACCATGGTAGTAACAACACAGTGTGGGAACCATGGTAGTAACAACACAGTGTGGGAACCATGGTAGTAACAACACACAGTGTGGGAACCATGGTAGTAACAACACAGTGTGGGTACCATGGTAGTAACAACACAGTGTGGGTACCATGGTAGTAACAACACAGTGTGGGAACCATGGTAGTAACAACACACAGTGTGGGAACCATGGTAGTAACAACACAGTGTGGGTACCATGGTAGTAACAACACAGTGTGGGTACCATGGTAGTAACAACACAGTGTGGGTACCATGGTAGTAACAACACAGTGTGGGAACCATGGTAGTAACAACACAGTGTGGGTACCATGGTAGTAACAACACAGTGTGGGTACCATGGTAGTAACAACACAGTGTGGGAACCATGGTAGTAACAACACAGTGTGGGAACCATGGTAGTAACAACACAGTGTGGGTACCATGGTAGTAACAACACAGTGTGGGAACCATGGTAGTGACAACACAGTGTGGGTACCATGGTAGTAACAACACAGGGTGGGTACCATGGTAGTAACAACACAGTGTGGGAACCATGGTAGTAACAACACAGTGTGGGTACCATGGTAGTAACAACACAGTGTGGGAACCATGGTAGTAACAACACAGTGTGGGTACCATGGTAGTAACAACACAGTGTGGGTACCATGGTAGTAACAACACAGTGTGGGAACCATGGTAGTAACAACACAGTGTGGGAACCATGGTAGTAACAACACAGTGTGGGAACCATGGTAGTAACAACACAGTGTGGGTACCATGGTAGTAACAACACAGTGTGGGAACCATGGTAGTAACAACACAGTGTGGGTACCATGGTAGTAACAACACAGTGTGGGAACCATGGTAGTAACAACACAGTGTGGGTACCATGGTAGTAACAACACAGTGTGAGTACCATGGTAGTAACAACACAGTGTGGGTACCATGGTAGTAACAACACAGTGTGGGAACCATGGTAGTAACAACACAGTGTGGGTACCATGGTAGTAACAACACAGTGTGGGAACCATGGTAGTAACAACACAGTGTGGGAACCATGGTAGTAACAACACAGGGTGGGTACCATGGTAGTAACAACACAGTGTGGGAACCATGGTAGTAACAACACAGTGTGGGTACCATGGTAGTAACAACACAGTGTGGGAACCATGGTAGTAACAACACAGGGTGGGTACCATGGTAGTAACAACACAGTGTGGGAACCATGGTAGTAACAACACAGTGTGGGTACCATGGTAGTAACAACACAGTGTGGGTACCATGGTAGTAACAACACAGTGTGGGAACCATGGTAGTAACAACACAGTGTGGGAACCATGGTAGTAACAACACAGGGTGGGTACCATGGTAGTAACAACACAGTGTGGGAACCATGGTAGTAACAACACAGTGTGGGTACCATGGTAGTAACAACACAGGGTGGGTACCATGGTAGTAACAACACAGTGTGGGTACCATGGTAGTAACAACACAGTGTGGGAACCATGGTAGTAACAACACAGGGTGGGTACCATGGTAGTAACAACACAGTGTGGGTAACATGGTAGTAACAACACAGTGTGGGTACCATGGTAGTAACAACACAGTGTGGGTACCATGGTAGTAACAACACAGTGTGGGAACCATGGTAGTAACAACACAGTGTGGGAACCATGGTAGTAACAACACAGTGTGGGAACCATGGTAGTAACAACACAGTGTGGGTACCATGGTAGTAACAACACAGTGTGGGAACCATGGTAGTAACAACACAGTGTGGGTACCATGGTAGTAACAACACAGTGTGGGTACCATGGTAGTAACAACACAGTGTGGGTACCATGGTAGTAACAACACAGTGTGGGTACCATGGTAGTAACAACACAGTGTGGGAACCAAGATGGAAACATTACTACCACAAAACAGTGTGCTGGTGACCTTGTATGTTTATGTCTGAGAGGTGGGGGGGTGAGGTGGAGGAGGGGTGGGGGGGTAGGGGAGAGAGAATGAGGTCAGATGGGAGGAGGGTGGAATGGGGAGGGAATAAAGAGGGTGGGAACGAGAAGACGTGAGTAAAGATGGGAAGGAAAGAATGAGAGAGGAAGGGAAAGAGAGAGGGAACTAGGTTACGTGATGGGGCTAGTTCATATTTCTTATCAGGTTAAGGAACCGGTATCGTTTTGAAAATATATATGTCGTGCCGAATAGGTAAAATTGGTCAATTAGCATGATCTCTTTTAAAATTAAGTCCTTTCTAAAATTTTATCTTATACGTTTAAAGATATATATTTTGTCATTTATGTTATTGTAAAAATTATTAATTTTGTACCAAAAGAACCTTAGAAAACTTACCTAACCTTATTATAACAAGCGTAATTTAACTGAACTTAATCCAACTAAATATATTTTAGATAAGTTTACAATAATTTAATAAATAAACACAATGAAATATATTTTTTTTCGTTAGGTTCAGAATGATTTTTGCGAAATTATTGCATACACAAATTTTCGCTTGTCCTATATGGCAAGATGAACGTTGCTATATATATATATATATATATATATATATATATATATATATATATATATATATATATATATATATATATATATATATATATATATATATATATATATATATATATATATATATATATATATATATATATATATATATATTATTAACACATCGGCCGTTTCCCACCAAGGCAGGGTGGCCCCGAAAAAGAAAATCTTTCATCATTATTCACCCCATCACTGTCTTTCCAGAGGCGCTTTTACACTACAGTTATAAAACTGCAACATTAACACCTCTCATCCAGAGTGCAGGCACTGTACTTTCCATCTCCAGGACTCAAGTCCGGCCTACCAGTTTCCCTGAATCCCTTCATAAATGTTACCTTGCTCACAGTCCAGCAGCACGCGTAGTCCTAAAAACCATTTGTCTCCATTCGCTTCTATCTAGCACGCTCACGCATGCTGGAAGTCCAAGCCCCTAGCACACAAAACCCCCTTCCTCCAACCTTTCCTATGCCTACCCCTACCCTGTCTTTCCTCCACTACAGATTTATACACTCTCGAAGTCATTCTGTTTTGTTCCATCTTCTCTACTTGTGTGAACCTCCTCAACAACCCCTCCTTAGCCGGGTTTTGGTATTCCCACATCTCCTAATTTCCAAACTACAAATTCTGTGCATTACATTCACACCGCACATTGCCCTCAGACACGGTATCTCCACTGTCTCCAGCCTTCTCCTTGTTGCAACATTCGCCACCCATGATTCACACTCATATTAGAGAGTTGGTATAAGTATACTGTCATACATTGCCCTCTTTGCTTCCATGGACAAAGCTCTTCGTCTCCACAGACTCTTAAGTGCACCACTCACCTTTTCTTCCTCGTCAATTCTATGTTTCACCTCATCTTTCATAGACCCACCTGCTGACACGTCCACTCCCAAATATCAGAATATATTCACCTCCTTCATACTCTCTCCCTCCAATCTGATATCCAATCTTTTGCTACCCAATATTTTGTTATCCTCTTCACCTTACTCTTTCTTATATTCACTTTAATTTTTTTCTTTTACATACCTTACCACACTCGTTCACCGGCCTCTGTAACTTCTCCTCAGAATCTCCCAGAAGCACAGTGTCATCAGCAAAGAGCAACTGTGACAACTCCCACTTTGTGTTAGATTCTTTAACTTTTAACCCCACACCTCTTGCCAACACCCGAGAATATAGATATATATATATATATATATATATATATATATATATATATATATATATATATATATATATATATATATATATATATATATATATATGTCGTGCTGAATAGGCAGAATTTGCGATCTTGGCTTAAATAGCAACGCTCATCTTGCCATATAGGACAAGTGAAAATTTGTGTATGCAATAATTTCGCCAAAATTATTCTGAACCTAACGAAAAAAATATATTTCACTGTGTTTGTTTAGTATTAAATTACTGTAAACAAATCTAAAATATATTTAGTTGGGTTAGGCTAAAATAAATTGTGCTTGTTATAATAAGGTTAGGTAAGTTTTCTAAGTTCCTTTTGGTGCAAAATTATAAATTTTTACATCAACATTAATGAAAAAAAATATATCTTTAAACGTATAAGAGAAAATTTTAGAAATGACTTAATTTTAAAAGAGTTCTTGCTAATTGACCAGTTTTACATATTCGGCACGACATATATATATATATATATATATATATATATATATATATATATATATATATATATATATATATATATATATATATATATATATAGAGAGAGAGAGAGAGAGAGAGAGAGAGAGAGAGAGAGAGAGAGATAAACAATGAAAGATAATAGCTGTTCTTAATTAGGTAATATTTCAGCTAAGAACGTTTTTGTCAAGAATGTTTCAGTCAAAAATCATTCCTATCAAAATCCTTTTTGTCACGGACGTCTCGGTCAACAACGTTTCGCTCTGTATATTGTATTCTTCCTCCTGTTTCTGCTGCTTCTCTTTCTACTACTACTACTACTTATTATTATTATTATTATTATTATTATTATTATTATTATTATTATTATTTTGTTATTATAATTATTATCAGTATCATAGTATATATATATGAATCGAAGGGTCATATAGTGTGTCTTTTGTAGAGTAAAATTAACATGTGTAATAATGTTACAAAGGATAACTCTCGTGTTCCTCGGATCAAACCTAACTACATCCCCTCCCCTCCCCCCCCGGCCATTCAAATATACGCCATAATTGTACTATACAACACTAACTATACAACACTAACTATACTATACTTCATTCTTCTCTTACAACATAAGCTACAAATGTATAATATCCACATGGGTTTAGCGCTTAGTTACTACTACTACTACTACTACTACTAATAATAATAATAATAATAATAATAATAATAATAATAATAATAATAACTGTTACAAGATAACAAGACGTGTATGATATCTTAGTGTCTGTTACAAGATAACAAGACGTGTATGATATCTTAGTGTCTGTTACAAGATAACAAGACGTGTATGATATCTTAGTGTCTGTTACAAGATAACAAGACGTGTATATCTTAGTGTCTGTTACAAGATAACAAGACGTGTATGATATCTTAGTGTCTGTTACAAGATAACAAGACGTGTATATCTTAGTGTCTGTTACAAGATAACAAGACGTGTATGATATCTTAGTGTCTGTTACAAGATAACAAGACGTGTATGATATCTTAGTGTCTGTTACAAGATAACAAGACGTGTATATCTTAGTGTCTGTTACAAGATAACAAGACGTGTATGATATCTTAGTGTCTGTTACAAGATAGAAACCGTCACCAGAGTTTTGTTACGAGTATGATGGTAACAGAAGGTGGTGACAGGTCCTTGTGACGCACTGCGGGTGTTTCTATCACGTCACGGGGAGAGGGGAGAGGAGGGGAGAGAAGGGGACAAGAAGGGAGAGGAAGAAAGTATATAGGAGAAAAAGGGAAGGCAAGGGGTAACGGAGAGGTAGGGGGTGCGTGGGAGTAGTTGGGGTGTGAGGGTGGGGTAGGGGGTGTGAGGGAGGGGTATGTGTGGGAGTTGCAGGGGGTGTGAGGGAGGGGGAGGGGTGTGAGGGAGGGGTAGGGGGTGTGAGGGAGGGGTAGGGGGTGTGAGGGAGGCGTATGTGTGGGAGTTGCAGGGGGTGTGAGGGAGGGGTAGGGGGTGTGAGGGAGGGGTAGGGGTGTGTGGGAGGGGTAGGGGGTGTGAAGGAGGGGTAGGGGTGTGTGGGAGAGGTAGAGGATGTGCAGAAGGGGTAGGGGTGTGTGGGAGGGGAAGGGGTGTGAAGGAGGGGTAGGGGTGTGTGGGAGGGGTAGGGGGTGTGAAGGAGGGGTAGGGGGTGTGAAGGAGGGGTAGGGGTGTGTGGGAGGGGTAGGGGTGTGTGGGAGGGGTAGGGGGTGTGAAGGAGGGGTAAGGGGGTGTGGGAGGGGTAAGGGGTGTGAAGGAGGGGTAGGGGTGTGTGGGAGGGGTTGGGGGTGTGAAGGAGGGGTAGGGGTGTGTGGGAGGGGTAGAGGGTGTGCAGAAGGGGTCGGGGTGTGTGGGAGGGGAAGGGGTGTGAAGGAGGGGTAGGGGTGTGTGGGAGGGGTAGGGGGTGTGAAGGAGGGGTAGGGGTGTGTGGGAGGGGTAGGGGGTGTGAAGGAGGGGTAGGGGGTGTGAAGGAGGGGTAGGGGTGTGTGGGAGGGGAAGGGGTGTGAAGGAGGGGTAAGGGGGTGTGGGAGGGGTAGGGGGTTTGTTGGAGGGGTAGGGGGTGTAAAGGAGGGGTAGGGGTGTGTTGGAGGGGTAGGGGGTGTAAAGGAGAGGTAGGGGTGTGTTGGAGGGGTAGGGGGTGTAAAGGAGGGGTAGGGGTGTGTTGGAGGGGTAGGGGGTGTAAAGGAGGGGTAGGGGTGTTTTGGTGGGGTAGGGGGTGTAAAGGAGGGGTAGGGGTGTGTTGGAGGGGTAGGGGGTGTAAAGGAGGGGTAGGGGTGTGTTGGAGGGGTAGGGGGTGTAAAGGAGGGGTAGGGGGGTGTTGGATGGGTAGAGGTTGGAAAGTAGGGGTAGGGGTGTGTTGGAGGGGTAGGGGGTGTAAAGGAGGGGTAGGGGTGTGTTGGAGGGGTAGGGGGTGTAAAGGAGGGGTAGGGGTGTGTTGGAGGGGTAGGGGGTGTAAAGGAGGGGTAGGGGGTGCGAGAAAAGTTATATTTCTCAGCTTATATGCGTGGTTGTCATATAATAATAATAATAATAATAATAATAATAATAATAATAATAATATCATTATTTCTATAAGTACATACATGTACAAGGTATACAGACCATAGCTGACATCAATAACATAATACTACTATATAGAAAGCCTCTTGTTATGCTGAACATTTCAGGTAAATTAAGTCAATTTTATCCCAGGATGCGACCCACACCAGTCGACTAACACCCAGGTACCTATTTTACTGATGGGCATACATGGACAACAGGTGTAAGGAAACACGCCCAATGTTTTCACCCTCCCCGGGAATCAAACACGGACAGTCAGCGTGTGAAGCGAGAGCTTTTCCTACCCGGCCACGAGCCACATCAATTTGTAGGCCCAGGCTCGTTATATTTGTCAATTTGTAGGCGTGATTAAGTTATACTTGTCAGTCCATCTTTATATATATATATATATATATATATATATATATATATATATATATATATATATATATATATATATATATATATATATATACATATATATATATATATATATATATATATATATATATATATATATATATATATATATATATATATACATATATATATACATATATATATATATATATATATATATATATATATATATATATATATATATATATATATATATATAGTTAGCAGTACTAGAACTGGAGTGGAGATGCTCATCCTGTGAGAAGATAATAATTATATTTCAAGGAAAACTTAAGATTCTTTCCGGAGCTGTTTGATGACAGTAGTAGCAGCAGTTACAACAGTAGCAGCAGTAGCAGCAGTTCCAGCAGTAGCAGCAGTTACAACAGTAGCAGTAGTAGCAGCAGCTCCAGCAGTAGCAGCAGTTGCAACAGTAGCAGCAGTTACAACAGTAGCAGTAGTAGCAGTTCCAGCAGTAGCAGCAGTTACAACAGTAGCAGTAGTAGCGGCAGTTCCAGCAGTAACAGCAGTTACAACAGTAGCAGTAGTAGCAGCAGCTCCAGCAGTAGCAGCAGTTGCAACAGTAGCAGCAGTTACAACAGTAGCAGCAGTTACAACAGTAGCAGCAGTAACAGCAGTTCCAGCAGTAGCAGCAGTTACAACAGTAGCAGTAGTAGCAGCAGTTCCAGCAGTAGTAGCAGTTGCAACAGTAGCAGCAGTTACAACAGTAGCAGCAGTTACAACAGTAGCAGTAGTAGCAGCAGTTCCAGCAGTAGCAGCAGTAGCAGCAGTTACAACAGTAGCAGCAGTTACAACAGTAGCAGCAGTAGCAGCAGTTACAACAGTAGCAGCAGTAGCAGCAGTTACAACAGTAGCAGCAGTTACAACAGTAGCAGCAGTAGCAGCAGTTACAACAGTAGCAGCAGTAGCAGCAGTTACAACAGTAGCAGCAGTTACAACAGTAGCAGCAGTAGCAGCAGCTCCAGCAGTAGCAGCAGTAGCAGCAGTTACAAGTTACAACAGTAGCAGCAGTAGCAGCAGTTACAACAGTAGCAGCAGTAGCAGCAGTTACAACAGTAGCAGCAGTAGCAGCAGTTACAACAGTAGCAGCAGTTACAACAGTAGCAGTAGTAGCAGCAGTTACAACAATAGCAGCAGTAGCAGCAGTAGAAGCAGTAGCAGCAGTTGCAGCAGTAGCAGTAGTAGCAGCAGTTACAACAGTAGCAGCAGTAGCAGCAGTAGCAGCAGTAGCAGCAGTTGCAGCAGTAGCAGTAGTAGCAGCAGTTACAACAGTAGCAGCAGTTACAACAGTAGCAGCAGTTACAACAGTAGCAGCAGTTACAACAGTAGCAGTAGTAGCAGCAGTTACAACAGTAGCAGCAGTAGCAGCAGTTACAACAGTAGCAGCAGTAGCAGCAGTTACAACAGTAGCAGCAGTAGCAACAGTTACAACAGTAGCAGCAGTTACAACAGTAGCAGCAGTAGCAGCAGTTACAACAGTAGCAGCAGTAGCAGCAGTTACAACAGTAGCAGCAGTAGCAGCAGTTACAACAGTAGCAGCAGTTACAACAGTAGCAGCAGTAGCAGCAGTTACAACAGTAGCAGCAGTAGCAGCAGTTACAACAGTAGCAGCAGTTACAACAGTAGCAGCAGTAGCAGCAGTTACAACAGTAGCAGCAGTAGCAGCAGTTACAACAGTAGCAGCAGTAGCAGCAGTTACAACAGTAGCAGCAGTTACAACAGTAGCAGCAGTAGCAGCAGTTACAACAGTAGCAGCAGTAGCAGCAGTTACAACAGTAGCAGCAGTTACAACAGTGGCAGCAGTAACAACAGTAGCAGCAGTTCCAGCAGTAGCAGCAGTTACAACAGTAGCAGCAGTTACAACAGTAGCAGCAGTAGCAGAAGTTACAACAGTAGCAGCAGTTCCAGCAGTAGCAGCAGTTACAACAGTAGCAGCAGTTACAACAGTAGCAGCAGTAGCAGAAGTTACAACAGTAGCAGCAGTAGCAGCAGTTACAACAGTAGCAGCAGTTACAACAGTAGCAGCAGTAGCAGCAGTTACAACAGTAGCAGCAGTTCCAGCAGTAGCAGCAGTTACAACAGTAGCAGCAGTAGCAGAAGTTACAACAGTAGCAGCAGTAGCAGCAGTTACAACAGTAGCAGCAGTTACAACAGTAGCAACAGTAGCAGCAGTTACAACAGTAGCAACAGTAGCAGCAGTTACAACAGTAGCAGCAGTAGCAGCAGTTACAGCAGTAGCAGCAGTTACAACAGTAGCAGCAGTTACAACAGTAGCAACAGTAGCAGCAGTTACAACAGTAGCAACAGTAGCAGCAGTTACAACAGTAGCAACAGTAGCAGCAGTTACAACAGTAGCAACAGTAGCAGCAGTTACAACAGTAGCAGCAGTAGCAGCAGTTACAGCAGTAGCAGCAGTTACAGCAGTAGCAGCAGTTACAACAGTAGCAGCAGTTGCAGCAGTAGCAGCAGTTACAGCAATAGCAACAATAAGCAGCAGGGTACGTCAAATACCCTTAACACATTAATAAAGGCCAATAAGACACAATACCATAACATGAACAATACACAATTAACCCGCACAAAGGAGAGAGAAACTTAAACTAAATTAGTTTCAGATGTTACTGAGACTGTAGCAAGTTGATCTAATCATATATGCAGGCAAGAAATGTTTGAACTTCTTGAACTGGCCAAACTACCTCAGAAACATGTCAACAAATTCTCATGACACTGGCCAAACTAGCTGAGAAACATGTCACCAAATTCTCATGACACTGGCCAAACTACCTCAGAAACATGTCAACAAATTCTCATGACACTGGCCAAACTAGCTGAGAAACATGTCACCAAATTCTCATGACACTGGCCAAACTAGCTGAGAAACATGTCACCAAATTCTCATGACACTGGCCAAACTAGCTGAGAAACATGTCAACAAATTCTCATGACACTGGCCAAACTAGCTGAGAAACATGTCAACAAATTCTCATGACGCTGGCCAAACTAGCTGAGAAACATGTCAACAAATTCTCATGACGCTGGCCAAACTAGCTGAGAAACATGTCAACAAATTCTCATGACACTGGCCAAACTAGCTGAGAAACATGTCACCAAATTCTCATGACACTGGCCAAACTAGCTGAGAAACATGTCAACAAATTCTCATGACACTGGCCAAACTAGCTGAGAAACATGTCAACAAATTCTCATGACGCTGGCCAAACTAGCTGAGAAACATGTCAACAAATTCTCATGACGCTGGCCAAACTAGCTGAGAAACATGTCAACAAATTCTCATGACACTGGCCAAACTAGCTGAGAAACACGTCAACAAATTCTCATGACACTGGCCAAACTAGCTGAGAAACATGTCAACAAATTCTCATGACGCTGGCCAAACTAGCTGAGAAACATGTCAACAAATTCTCATGATGCTGGCCAAACTAGCTGAGAAACATGTCAACAAATTCTCATGACACTGGCCAAACTAGCTGAGAAACATGTCAACAAATTCTCATGACACTGGCCAAACTAGCTGAGAAACATGTCCACAAATTCTCATGACACTGGACAAACTAGCTGAGAAACATGTCAACAAATTCTCATGACACTGGCCAAACTAGCTGAGAAACATGTCCACAAATTCTCATGACATTAACTGGCCGCTAAGATGATTAGATCTTTCGTGATCTTGTGTGTACTCACCTAATTGTGGTTGCAAGGGTCGAGACTCATCTCCTGGCCCCGCCTCTTCGCTGGTTCCTACTAGGTCCACTTTCTCCCTGCTCCAGGAGCCTTATCGTACCTCTTCTTAAAGCTATGTATGGATGCTGCCTCTACTACTTCACTCTCCAGATTTTGTGTGTGTGTATTTGTGGTCAAGACTTGACTTAATTTCGTGACTGGTCTCCTAGATTGCCTTAAACATCAATGGACTTGTGGTTTCTGCAAGCCTAACATATCTAGCCTTGAAGCTGTGTATTTACTTTGTTCCCACACTGTGTGCGTGTGTGTGTGTGTGTGTGTGTGTGTGTGTGTGGTGGCACGCGTGTGTGCGTGCATACACGTGCTTGTGTTTATTCCCTCTCCCCACATCCCCACACCCCCACCCCATGCCCACGACAACCTCCCCCAGCAGCAGTAGTGTGGAGGGATGCAGCCAGCCACTGTATTGACGAGTTTAACCTCCCCCACCCTCACCATTACCACCCCACAACCACCACCCCGCCCCACCTTACTACCACCACCACCCAAAAACAACCACCACCCCACCCCACATTACTACCACCACCACCCAACAACAACCACAACCCCACCCCACCTAACTACCACCACCACTCAACAACAACCCCTACCCCACCACTACCACCACCACCACCCCACCATAACACCACCATTACCACCACCACCCCACCATAACACCACCATTACCACCACCACCCCACCACCAACAGACCAATGACACCACCACCCCACCATTACACCACCATTACCACCACCACCACCCCGCCATTACCACCACCACCACCACTACCAACAGCACCACCACCCAACCCTAGCCACGCTGGAGTAATTATTCAGACCCCCACCCCACACGCGAGGACCTAATCCCCTTGCCCATACCTTATACTCTCTCCTACCGCTTGCCCATACCTTATACTCTCTCCTACCGCTTGCCCATACCTTATACTCTCTCCTACCGCTTGCCCATACCTTATACTCTCTCCTACCCCTTGCCCATACCTTATACTCTCTCCTACCGCTTGCCCATACCTTATACTCTCTCCTACCGCTTGCCCATACCTTATACTCTCTCCTACCGCTTGCCCATACCTTATACTCTCTCCTACCGCTTGCCCATACCTTATACTCTCTCCTACCGCTTGCCCATACCTTATACTCTCTCCTACCGCTTGCCCATAACTTATACTCTCTCCTACCGCTTGCCCATACCTTATACTCTCTCCTACCGCTTGCCCATAACTTATACTCTCTCCTACCGCTTGCCCATACCTTATACTCTCTCCTACCGCTTGCCCATAACTTATACTCTCTCCTACCGCTTGCCCATACCTTATACTCTCTCCTACCGCTTGCCCATACCTTATACTCTCTCCTACCGCTTGCCCATACCTTATACTCTCTCCTACCGCTTGCCCATACCTTATACTCTCTCCTACCGCTTGCCCATAACTTATACTCTCTCCTACCGCTTGCCCATAACTTATACTCTCTCCTACCGCTTGCCCATAACTTATACTCTCTCCTACCGCTTGCCCATACCTTATACTCTCTCCTACCGCTTGCCCATAACTTATACTCTCTCCTACCGCTTGCCCATAACTTATACTCTCTCCTACCGCTTGCCCATAACTTATACTCTCTCCTACCGCTTGCCCATAACTTATACTCTCTCCTACCGCTTGCCCATACCTTATACTCTCTCCTACCGCTTGCCCATAACTTATACTCTCTCCTACCGCTTGCCCATACCTTATACTCTCTCCTACCGCTTGCCCATACCTTATACTCTCTCCTACCGCTTGCCCATACCTTATACTCTCTCCTACCGCTTGCCCATACCTTATACTCTCTCCTACCGCTTGCCCATACCTTATACTCTCTCCTACCGCTTGCCCATAACTTATACTCTCTCCTACCGCTTGCCCATAACTTATACTCTCTCCTACCGCTTGCCCATAACTTATACTCTCTCCTACCGCTTGCCCATAACTTATACTCTCTCCTACCGCTTGCCCATAACTTATACTCTCTCCTACCGCTTGCCCATACCTTATACTCTCTCCTACCGCTTGCCCATAACTTATACTCTCTCCTACCGCTTGCCCATAACTTATACTCTCTCCTACCGCTTGCCCATACCTTATACTCTCTCCTACCGCTTGCCCATAACTTATACTCTCTCCTACCGCTTGCCCATACCTTATACTCTCTCCTACCGCTTGCCCATAACTTATACTCTCTCCTACCGCTTGCCCATACCTTATACTCTCTCCTACCGCTTGCCCATACCTTATACTCTCTCCTACCGCTTGCCCATAACTTATACTCTCTCCTACCGCTTGCCCATAACTTATACTCTCTCCTACCGCTTGCCCATAACTTATACTCTCTCCTGATCATGAGACTGACAGTTTTGTTCACGAGACTGACAGTTTTGTTCACGAGACTGACAGTTTTGTTCACGAGACTGACAGTTTTGTTCACGTTACTGACAGTTTTGTTCACGAGACTGACAGTTTTGTTCACGAGACTGACAATTTTGAACACTTTTAAAATCTAGATGTAATTTAGAGTGAGTCAGGCTTAATAAGGTTCAATTATATTGATCAGACTGACTCATTGTGAGTCACACTGAGTCAGTATAGGTCAGAGTCAGGCTGCATTAATCTGATTCATAACTGAGTGAATGTGAGTCAGTGTGTTAGTCTGGTAATTTATATTTTGGTGTAATACCCTTAAGGATGGTGGTGGTAGTAGAGTCACTAACACTAGAGGGTGGTGGTGGTAGTAGAGTCACTAACACTAGAGGATGGTGGTGGTAGTAGAGTCACTAACACTAGAGGATGGTGGTGGTAGTAGAGTCACTAACACTAGAGGATGGTGGTGGTAGTAGAGTCACTAACACTAGAGGATGGTGGTGGTAGTAGAGTCACTAACACTAGAGGATGGTGGTGGTAGTAGAGTCACTAACACTAGAGGATGGTGGTGGTAGTAGAGTCACTAAGACTAGAGGATGGTGGTGGTAGTAGAGTCACTAACACTAGAGGATGGTGGTGGTAGTAGAGTCACTAACACTAGAGGATGGTGGTGGTAGTAGAGTCACTAACACTAGAGGATGGTGGTGGTAGTAGAGTCACTAACACTAGAGGATGGTGGTGGTAGTAGAGTCACTAACACTAGAGGATGGTGGTGGTAGTAGAGTCACTAACACTAGAGGATGGTGGTGGTAGAGTCACTAAGACTAGAGGATGGTGGTGGTAGTAGAGTCACTAACACTAGAGGATGGTGGTGGTAGTAGAGTCACTAACACTAGAGGATGGTGGTGGTAGTAGAGTCACTAAGACTAGAGGATGGTGGTGGTAGTAGAGTCACTAACACTAGAGGATGGTGGTGGTAGTAGAGTCACTAACACTAGAGGATGGTGGTGGTAGTAGAGTCACTAACACTAGAGGATGGTGGTGGTAGTAGAGTCACTAACACTAGAGGATGGTGGTGGTAGTAGAGTCACTAACACTAGAGGATGGTGGTGGTAGTAGAGTCACTAACACTAGAGGATGGTGGTGGTAGTAGAGTCACTAACACTAGAGGATGGTGGTGGTAGTAGAGTCACTAACACTAGAGGATGGTGGTGGTAGTAGAGTCACTAACACTAGAGGATGGTGGTGGTAGAGTCACTAAGACTAGAGGATGGTGGTGGTAGTAGAGTCACTAACACTAGAGGGTGGTGGTGGTAGTAGAGTCACTAACACTAGAGGATGGTGGTGGTAGTAGAGTCACTAACACTAGAGGATGGTGGTGGTAGAGTCACTAAGACTAGAGGATGGTGGAGGTAGTAGAGTCACTAACACTAGAGGGTGGTGGTGGTAGTAGAGTCACTAACACTAGAGGATGGTGGTGGTAGTAGAGTCACTAACACTAGAGGATGGTGGTGGTAGAGTCACTAAGACTAGAGGATGGTGGTGGTAGTAGAGTCACTAAGACTAGAGGATGGTGGTGGTAGAGTCACTAAGACTAGAGGATGGTGGTGGTAGAGTCACTAAGACTAGAGGATGGTGGAGGTAGTAGAGTCACTAACACTAGAGGGTGGTGGTGGTAGTAGAGTCACTAACACTAGAGGATGGTGGTGGTAGTAGAGTCACTAACACTAGAGGATGGTGGTGGTAGTAGAGTCACTAACACTAGAGGATGGTGGTGGTAGTAGAGTCACTAACACTAGAGGATGGTGGTGGTAGTAGAGTCACTAACACTAGAGGATGGTGGTGGTAGTAGAGTCACTAACACTAGAGGATGGTGGTAGTAGAGTCACTAACACTAGAGGATGGTGGTGGTAGTAGAGTCACTAACACTAGAGGATGGTGGTGGTAGTAGAGTCACTAAGACTAGAGGATGGTGGTAGTAGAGTCACTAACACTAGAGGATGGTGGTGGTAGTAGAGTCACTAACACTAGAGGATGGTGGTGGTAGTAGAGTCACTAACACTAGAGGATGGTGGTGGTAGTAGAGTCACTAACACTAGAGGGTGGTGGTGGTAGTAGAGTCACTAACACTAGAGGATGGTGGTGGTAGTAGAGTCACTAACACTAGAGGATGGTGGTGGTAGTAGAGTCACTAAGACTAGAGGATGGTGGTGGTAGAGTCACTAAGACTAGAGGATGGTGGTGGTAGTAGAGTCACTAACACTAGAGGGTGGTGGTGGTAGTAGAGTCACTAACACTAGAGGATGGTGGTGGTAGTAGAGTCACTAACACTAGAGGATGGTGGTGGTAGAGTCACTAAGACTAGAGGATGGTGGTGGTAGTAGAGTCACTAAGACTAGAGGGTGGTGGTGGTAGTAGAGTCACTAACACTAGAGGATGGTGGTGGTAGTAGAGTCACTAACACTAGAGGATGGTGGTGGTAGAGTCACTAAGACTAGAGGATGGTGGTGGTAGTAGAGTCACTAAGACTAGAGGATGGTGGTGGTAGAGTCACTAAGACTAGAGGATGGTGGTGGTAGAGTCACTAAGACTAGAGGATGGTGGAGGTAGTAGAGTCACTAACACTAGAGGGTGGTGGTGGTAGTAGAGTCACTAACACTAGAGGATGGTGGTGGTAGTAGAGTCACTAACACTAGAGGATGGTGGTGGTAGTAGAGTCACTAACACTAGAGGATGGTGGTGGTAGTAGAGTCACTAACACTAGAGGATGGTGGTGGTAGTAGAGTCACTAACACTAGAGGATGGTGGTGGTAGTAGAGTCACTAACACTAGAGGATGGTGGTAGTAGAGTCACTAACACTAGAGGATGGTGGTGGTAGTAGAGTCACTAACACTAGAGGATGGTGGTGGTAGTAGAGTCACTAAGACTAGAGGATGGTGGTAGTAGAGTCACTAACACTAGAGGATGGTGGTGGTAGTAGAGTCACTAACACTAGAGGATGGTGGTGGTAGTAGAGTCACTAACACTAGAGGATGGTGGTGGTAGTAGAGTCACTAACACTAGAGGATGGTGGTGGTAGTAGAGTCACTAACACTAGAGGATGGTGGTGGTAGTAGAGTCACTAACACTAGAGGATGGTGGTGGTAGTAGAGTCACTAAGACTAGAGGATGGTGGTAGTAGAGTCACTAACACTAGAGGATGGTGGTGGTAGTAGAGTCACTAACACTAGAGGATGGTGGTGGTAGAGTCATTAACACTAGAGGATGGTGATGGTAGTAGAGTCACTAACACTAGAGGATGGTGGTGGTAGTAGAGTCACTAACACTAGAGGATGGTGGTAGTAGAGTCACTAACACTAGAGGATGGTGGTGGTAGTAAAGTCACTAACACTAGAGGATGGCGGTAGTAGAGTCACTAACACTAGAGGATGGTGGTGGTAGTAAAGTCACTAACACTAGAGGATGGTGGTGGTAGTAGAGTCACTAACACTAGAGGATGGTGGTGGTAGTAGAGTCACTAACACTAGAGGGTGGTGATGGTAGTAGAGTCACTATCACTAGAGGATGGTGGTGGTAGTAGAGTCATGGTGGTAGTAGAGTCACTAACACTAGAGGATGGTGGTGGTAGTAGAGTCATGGTGGTAGTAGAGTCACTAACACTAGAGGATGGTGGTGGTAGTAGAGTCACTAACACTAGAGGATGGTGGTGGTGGTAGTAGAGTCACTATCACTAGAGGGTGGTGATGGTAGTAAAGTCACTAACACTAGAGGATGGTGGTGGTAGTAGAGTCATGGTGGTAGTAGAGTCACTAACACTAGAGGATGGTGGTAGTAGTAGAGTCACTAACACTAGAGGATGGTGGTGGTGGTAGCAGAGTCACTATCACTAGAGGATGGTGGTGGTAGTAGAGTCACTAACACTAGAGGATGGTGGTGGTAGTAGAGTCATGGTGGTAGTAGAGTCACTAACACTAGAGGATGGTGGTGGTAGTAGAGTCATGGTGGTAGTAGAGTCACTAACACTAGAGGATGGTGGTGGTAGTAGAGTCACTAACACTAGAGGATGGTGGTGGTGGTAGTAGAGTCACTATCACTAGAGGGTGGTGATGGTAGTAAAGTCACTAACACTAGAGGATGGTGGTGGTAGTAGAGTCATGGTGGTAGTAGAGTCACTAACACTAGAGGATGGTGGTGGTAGTAGAGTCACTAACACTAGAGGATGGTGGTGGTAGTAGAGTCACTAACACTAGAGGATGGTGGTGGTAGTAGAGTCACTAACACTAGAGGATGGTGGTGGTAGTAGAGTCACTAACACTAGAGGATGGTGGTGGTAGTAGAGTCACTAACACTAGAGGATGGTGGTAGTAGAGTCACTAACACTAGACGATGGTGGTGGTAGTAGAGTCACTAACACTAGAGGATGGTGGTGGTAGTAGAGTCACTAAGACTAGAGGATGGTGGTAGTAGAGTCACTAACACTAGAGGATGGTGGTGGTAGTAGAGTCACTAACACTAGAGGATGGTGGTGGTAGAGTCATTAACACTAGAGGATGGTGATGGTAGTAGAGTCACTAACACTAGAGGATGGTGGTGGTAGTAGAGTCACTAACACTAGAGGATGGTGGTAGTAGAGTCACTAACACTAGAGGATGGTGGTGGTAGTAAAGTCACTAACACTAGAGGATGGTGGTAGTAGAGTCACTAACACTAGAGGATGGTGGTGGTAGTAAAGTCACTAACACTAGAGGATGGTGGTGGTAGTAGAGTCACTAACACTAGAGGATGGTGGTGGTAGTAGAGTCACTAACACTAGAGGGTGGTGATGGTAGTAGAGTCACTATCACTAGAGGATGGTGGTGGTAGTAGAGTCATGGTGGTAGTAGAGTCACTAACACTAGAGGATGGTGGTGGTAGTAGAGTCATGGTGGTAGTAGAGTCACTAACACTAGAGGATGGTGGTGGTAGTAGAGTCACTAACACTAGAGGATGGTGGTGGTGGTAGTAGAGTCACTATCACTAGAGGGTGGTGATGGTAGTAAAGTCACTAACACTAGAGGATGGTGGTGGTAGTAGAGTCATGGTGGTAGTAGAGTCACTAACACTAGAGGATGGTGGTGGTAGTAGAGTCACTAACA
>NC_091357.1:12460646-12498146 GCF_038502225.1 Cherax quadricarinatus | reverse complement strand
ACACACAACACTGTGGCTGGAACACTTCACAAACAACACACAACACCGTGGCTGGAACACTTTTCAAACAACACACACAACACCGTGGCTGGAACACTTCACAAACAACACACAACACTGTGGCTGGAACACTTCTCAAACAACACACACAACACCGTGGCTGGAACACTTCTCAAACAACACACAACACTGTGGCTGGAACACTTCACAACACACACAACACCGTGGCTGGAACACTTCTCAAACAACACACAACACCGTGGCTGGAACACTTCACAAACAACACACAACACTGTGGCTGGAACACTTCTCAAACAACACACAACACTGTGGCTGGAACACTTCTCAAACAACACACAACACTGTGGCTGGAACACTTCACAAACAACACACAACACTGTGGCTGGAACACTTCACAAACAACACACAACACCGTGGCTGGAACACTTCACAAACAACACACAACACTGTGGCTGGAACACTTCACAACACACACAACACCGTGGCTGGAACACTTCACAAACAACACACAACACCGTGGCTGGAACACTTCTCAAACAACACACACAACACCGTGGCTGGAACACTTCACAAACAACACACAACACTGTGGCTGGAACACTTCTCAAACAACACACAACACTGTGGCTGGAACACTTCTCAAACAACACACAACACTGTGGCTGGAACACTTCTCAAACAACACACAACACCGTGGCTGGAACACTTCTCAAACAACACACAACACCGTGGCTGGAACACTTCTCAAACAACACACACAACACCGTGGCTGGAACACTTCACAAACAACACACAACACTGTGGCTGGAACACTTCTCAAACAACACACAACACTGTGGCTGGAACACTTCTCAAACAACACACAACACCGTGGCTGGAACACTTCTCAAACAACACACAACACTGTGGCTGGAACACTTCACAAACAACACACAACACCGTGGCTGGAACACTTCTCAAACAACACACAACACCGTGGCTGGAACACTTCACAAACAACACACAACACCGTGGCTGGAACACTTCACAAACAACACACAACACAGTGGCTGGAACACTTCTCAAACAACACACAACACCGTGGCTGGAACACTTCTCAAACAACACACAACACTGTGGCTGGAACACTTCTCAAACAACACACAACACTGTGGCTGGAACACTTCTCAAACAACACACAACACCGTGGCTGGAACACTTCTCAAACAACACACAACACCGTGGCTGGAACACTTCTCAAACAACACACACAACACCGTGGCTGGAACACTTCACAAACAACACACAACACCGTGGCTGGAACACTTCACAAACAACACACAACACCGTGGCTGGAACACTTCACAAACAACACACAACACCGTGGCTGGAACACTTCACAAACAACACACAACACCGTGGCTGGAACACTTCACAAACAACACACAACACCGTGGCTGGAACACTTCACAAACAACACACAACACTGTGGCTGGAACACTTCTCAAACAACACACAACACTGTGGCTGGAACACTTCACAAACAACACACAACACTGTGGCTGGAACACTTCTCAAACAACACACAACACTGTGGCTGGAACACTTCACCAACAACACACAACACTGTGGCTGGAACACTTCACCAACAACACACAACACTGTGGCTGGAACACTTCACCAACAACACACACAACACTGTGGCTGGAACACTTCTCAAACAACACACACAACACTGTGGCTGGAACACTTCACAAACAACACACAACACCGTGGCTGGAACACTTCACCAACAACACACAACACTGTGGCTGGAACACTTCTCAAACAACACACACAACACTGTGGCTGGAACACTTCACCAACAACACACAACACCGTGGCTGGAACACTTCACCAACAACACACAACACCGTGGCTGGAACACTTCTCAAACAACACACAACACTGTGGCTGGAGCACTTCACCAACAACACACAACACCGTGGCTGGAACACTTCTCAAACAACACACAACACCGTGGCTGGAACACTTCACCAACAACACACAACACCGTGGCTGGAACTCTTCACAAACAACACACAACACCGTGGCTGGAACACTTCTCAAACAACACACAACACTGTGGCTGGAACACTTCACCAACAACACACAACACTGTGGCTGGAACACTTCACAAACAACACACAACACCGTGGCTGGAACACTTCACAAACAACACACAACACTTTGGCTGGAACACTTCACAAACAACACACAACACCGTGGCTGGAACACTTTTCAAACAACACACACAACACCGTGGCTGGAACACTTCACAAACAACACACAACACTGTGGCTGGAACACTTCTCAAACAACACACACAACACGGTGGCTGGAACACTTCTCAAACAACACACAACACCGTGGCTGGAACACTTCTCAAACAACACACAACACTGTGGCTGGAACACTTCACAACACACACAACACCGTGGCTGGAACACTTCTCAAACAACACACAACACCGTGGCTGGAACACTTCACAAACAACACACAACACTGTGGCTGGAACACTTCTCAAACAACACACAACACTGTGGCTGGAACACTTCACAAACAACACACAACACTGTGGCTGGAACACGTCACAAACAACACACAACACCGTGGCTGGAACACTTCACAAACAACACACAACACTGTGGCTGGAACACTTCACAACACACACAACACCGTGGCTGGAACACTTCTCAAACAACACACAACACCGTGGCTGGAACACTTCACAAACAACACACAACACTGTGGCTGGAACACTTCTCAAACAACACACAACACTGTGGCTGGAACACTTCACAAACAACACACAACACTGTGGCTGGAACACGTCACAAACAACACACAACACCGTGGCTGGAACACTTCACAAACAACACACAACACTGTGGCTGGAACACTTCACAACACACACAACACCGTGGCTGGAACACTTCACAAACAACACACAACACCGTGGCTGGAACACTTCTCAAACAACACACACAACACCGTGGCTGGAACACTTCACAAACAACACACAACACTGTGGCTGGAACACTTCTCAAACAACACACAACACTGTGGCTGGAACACTTCTCAAACAACACACAACACTGTGGCTGGAACACTTCTCAAACAACACACAACACCGTGGCTGGAACACTTCTCAAACAACACACAACACCGTGGCTGGAACACTTCTCAAACAACACACACAACACCGTGGCTGGAACACTTCACAAACAACACACAACACTGTGGCTGGAACACTTCTCAAACAACACACAACACTGTGGCTGGAACACTTCTCAAACAACACACAACACCGTGGCTGGAACACTTCTCAAACAACACACAACACTGTGGCTGGAACACTTCACAAACAACACACAACACCGTGGCTGGAACACTTCTCAAACAACACACAACACCGTGGCTGGAACACTTCACAAACAACACACAACACCGTGGCTGGAACACTTCACAAACAACACACAACACCGTGGCTGGAACACTTCTCAAACAACACACAACACCGTGGCTGGAACACTTCTCAAACAACACACAACACTGTGGCTGGAACACTTCTCAAAGAACACACAACACTGTGGCTGGAACACTTCTCAAACAACACACAACACCGTGGCTGGAACACTTCTCAAACAACACACAACACCGTGGCTGGAACACTTCTCAAACAACACACACAACACCGTGGCTGGAACACTTCACAAACAACACACAACACCGTGGCTGGAACACTTCACAAACAACACACAACACCGTGGCTGGAACACTTCACAAACAACACACAACACCGTGGCTGGAACACTTCACAAACAACACACAACACCGTGGCTGGAACACTTCACAAACAACACACAACACCGTGGCTGGAACACTTCACAAACAACACACAACACTGTGGCTGGAACACTTCTCAAACAACACACAACACTGTGGCTGGAACACTTCTCAAACAACACACAACACTGTGGCTGGAACACTTCTCAAACAACACACAACACTGTGGCTGGAACACTTCTCAAACAACACACAACACTGTGGCTGGAACACTTCTCAAACAACACACAACACTGTGGCTGGAACACTTCACAAACAACACACAACACTGTGGCTGGAACACTTCTCAAACAACACACAACACTGTGGCTGGAACACTTCACAAACAACACACAACACTGTGGCTGGAACACTTCTCAAACAACACACAACACTGTGGCTGGAACACTTCTCAAACAACACACAACACTGTGGCTGGAACACTTCTCAAACAACACACAACACCGTGGCTGGAACACTTCACAAACAACACACAACACTGTGGCTGGAACACTTCACAAACAACACACAACACCGTGGCTGGAACACTTCTCAAACAACACACACAACACCGTGGCTGGAACACTTCACAAACAACACACAACACCGTGGCTGGAACACTTCTCAAACAACACACACAACACCGTGGCTGGAACACTTCACAAACAACACACAACACTGTGGCTGGAACACTTCACAACACACACAACACCGTGGCTGGAACACTTCTCAAACAACACAACACCGTGGCTGGAACACTTCTCAAACAATACACAACACCGTGGCTGGAACACTTCACAAACAACACACAACACTGTGGCTGGAACACTTCACAACACACACAACACCGTGGCTGGAACACTTCACCAACAACACAACACCGTGGCTGGAACACTTCACAACACACACAACACCGTGGCTGGAACACTTCTCAAACAACACAACACCGTGGCTGGAACACTTCACAACACACACAACACCGTTGCTGGAACACTTCACAAACAACACACAACACCGTGGCTGAAACACTTCACAACACACACAACACCGTGGCTGGAACACTTCTCAAACAACACAACACCGTGGCTGGAACACTTCTCAAACAATACACACAACACCGTGGCTGGAACACTTCACAACACACACAACACCGTGGCTGGAACACTTCTCAAACAACACAACACCGTGGCTGGAACACTTCTCAAACAATACACAACACCGTGGCTGGAACACTTCACCAACAACACAACACCGTGGCTGGAACACTTCACAACACACACAACACCGTGGCTGGAACACTTCACAACACACACAACACCGTGGCTGGAACACTTCTCAAACAACACAACACCGTGGCTGGAACACTTCACAACACACACAACACCGTGGCTGGAACACTTCACAAACAACACACAACACCGTGGCTGGAACACTTCTCAAACAACACAACACCGTGGCTGGAACACTTCTCAAACAATACACACAACACCGTGGCTGGAACACTTCTCAAGCAAAACACAACACTGTGGCTGGAACACTTCTCAAACAACACAACACCGTGGCTGGAACACTTCACAACACACACAACACCGTGGCTGGAACACTTCTCAGCAACACAACACCGTGGCTGGAACACTTCTCAAACAATACACACAACACCGTGGCTGGAACACTTCTCAAACAACACACAACACCGTGGCTGGAACACTTCACCAACAACACACAACACCGTGGCTGGAACACTTCACAAACAACACACACAACACCGTGGCTGGAACACTTCTCAAACAACACAACACCGTGGCTGGAACACTTCTCAAACAACACACACAACACCGTGGCTGGAACACTTCTCAAACAACACACAACACTGTGGCTGGAACACTTCTCAAACAACACACAACACTGTGACTGGAACACTTCACAACACACACAACACCGTGGCTGGAACACTTCTCAAACAACACACAACACTGTGGCTGGAACACTTCTCAAACAACACACAACACCGTGGCTGGAACACTTCACAAACAACACACAACACTGTGGCTGGAACACTTCACAAACAACACACACAACACCGTGGCTGGAACACTTCTCAAACAACACACAACACTGTGGCTGGAACACTTCACAAACAACACACAACACTGTGGCTGGAACACTTCACAAACAACACACAACACTGTGGCTGGAACACTTCACAAACAACACACAACACTGTGGCTGGAACACTTCACAAACAACACACAACACCGTGGCTGGAACACTTCTCAAACAACACACAACACCGTGGCTGGAACACTTCACAACACACACAACACCGTGGCTGGAACACTTCACAAACAATCTATAAATTGAAAATAGAAACTAGACGTTTCGGTCCGTCCTGGTCCTGTATCAAGTCCAGAAGTGACCGAAACGTCGGCTGAGACACCCATAATATTTTACATTCTGTGGGACTGTTAAATGTAGCAGACCCACCGAATGCAAAATTATATTTAACCTTAATTTTTAAAGAGTTGGACCGGTAAGCCAGCGGAAGGCCTCGGTCAGATGACTCAAAGCTCCAGCTGCGAGTCATCATAACAGAAACCCGAGTCAGGAAACACTTGTCCTGTTTCCTGACTAACCTAACCTAACCTAACCTAACCTAACCTAACCTAACCTAACCTAACCTAACCTGACCTGACCTAACCTATGGGTCGGTCTCTTAACTCCCACGATACCACCAAGAGATTTTAGAATCATCACTCGGGTATTTATTCGTACACTGTCGTATAGCATTCACCCTGGTCTCTTGTGAGGCACTGTATCGAACGCCTTCTTACAGTCCAAGAATGTGCAGGCCTCTTCTTCTTCAGGATACGTGTAATTTGCTTAGAGGTTCCATCTTCTGATGACTCCACTAGTTTGTGTTGGTTCACTGATGTCTGTTATCACTATAGTATTTAGTACAGCCATCCCTCTCTTGCCTCCCTGACTGCTTCAACTCCTTCAAGGCTACGGTGCTCTTCGCCAACTCCAAGGCTGAGGGACTGATTACCTCATCTTTTGTATATAATTCTTCTCATTATGCCCTTGTATTGTACTGATAAAGCCACTGGTTAGCGAAACATCTACAAATAAAGATCCCAGAGGTTGCACATGTGTCTAATTCTGCAACTTAGGTTAACTTGTGTATATTTTAGCAATACTGTCTTTGACGTAGTTAATCTCAAGAGAGAAATTACAAAAAACAAATTCCCTGTACTATATCACTGATCTGTTATACAAGTTGGGTAATCTATATACGAAATAATTGCAGTATATTACGTAGGAAAGTTTTATAAAGAATACCGGAAGATGGATGGGTTATGGTAATGAAGGAAGAGTCAATATTTCACACCCAAACCACCACTCCGTGACTCAGATCAAAGATAAGACTTAACTCCGGGGGAATTAGGTCATTACTGGTGGTTGTTGGAGGGTAGTTAGCGTGCAAACGAGCGTGCTGCTTGCATCAACAATGATAGGCGCGGGATGTAGTCTCCGTAGCCAGTTCATCTATCTGTTACATATATCTATGTTAATAAATGCATTCTTACACTGGTACCTTTAATTTATCCAGACAGCTGATCATTTATTCTGAAATTAATCCATTTCTCTACCTGTCAATACATTTACTGGATATATATATATATATATATATATATATATATATATATATATATATATATATATATATATATATATATATATATATATATATATATATATATATATATATATATATATATATACGATGGGTTTGCCTCTAACATAGGTCATGATCAAGATGTCAAGATCCTCTCAGTGTATATACTACATCTCACTGCCCCTCACTGTCTCTCACTACCCTTCACTGCCCCTCACTATCCCTCACTACCCTTCACTGCCCCTCACTCTCTCTCACTACCCTTCACTGCCCCTCACTATCCCTCACTACCCTTCACTGCCCCTCACTCTCTCTCACTACCCTTCACTGCCCCTCACTATCCCTCACTACCCTTCACTGCCCCTCACTGTCTCTCACTACCCTTCACTGCCCCTCACTATCCCTCACTACCCTTCACTGCCCCTCACTCTCTCTCACTACCCTTCACTGCCCCTCACTATCCCTCACTACCCTTCACTGCCCCTCACTCTCTCTCACTACCCTTCACTGCCCCTCACTATCCCTCACTACCCTTCACTGCCCCTCACTCTCTCTCACTACCCTTCACTGCCCCTCACTGCCTCTCACCATCACTGTCATGAAGCTTGCCTCCTTTCACTGGAAAACTAATGAACCACGGTAGCCAACGTTCCAGAGAAACCCCTCGTTTTTGCTTTCTCTCTCTCTCTCTCTCTTTCTCTCTCTCTCTCTCTCTCTCTCTCTCTCTATCTCACACACATACATACACACACACACAAACACACATACACACACACACACACACACACACACACACACACACACACACCTGCAACCACAAATAGGGTGACTACACACAAACAGGTCAAATATCTAACAGTTCCCCGTCCCCGGGATGCGACCCGTAACTAACCTCCCAATAAATCGTTTATTTTAAAAAGGTGTTGGGGGGGAGGGAAGGGAGGTGTTATGGCCTCGTTTGGGTCTTAAATTCAGCTCGTTTCGGCCCTGAGTTCACAGATCTTCCATTGTATTAAGACAAGAGTTGGATATCTATATGGTTGAAACGTTTCGCTTACACAGTAGACTTCTTCAGTCAGATACACAGGTAGCAGTAGTAATGAAATAATGACTGAGGAAGTCTACTGTGTGGGCGAAACGTTTCATCAATAAAGATACACAACTGCTGCACATGTGTCTTAATCATCAACTTGTCGGTGTTCTATATTATTATAAACAATCCAAGTCACCTACTGGCCAAGCTAGTCAGGTCTAAGTCACCTACTGGCCAAGCTAGTCAGGTCTAAGTCACCTACTGGCCAAGCTAGTCAGGTCTAAGTCACCTACTGGCCAAGCTAGTCAGGTCTAAGTCACCTACTGGCCAAGCTAGTCAGGTCTAAGTCACCTACTGGCCAAGCTAGTCAGGTCTAAGTCACCTACTGGCCAAGCTAGTCAGGTCTAAGTCACCTACTGGCCAAGCTAGTCAGGTCTAAGTCACCTACTGGCCAAGCTAGTCAGGTCTAAGTCACCTACTGGCCAAGCTAGTCAGGTCTAAGTCACCTACTGGCCAAGCTAGTCAGGTCTAAGTCACCTACTGGCCAAGCTAGTCAGGTCTAAGTCACCTACTGGCCAAGCTAGTCAGGTCTAAGTCACCTACTGGCCAAGCTAGTCAGGTCTAAGTCACCTACTGGCCCAAGCCAGTCAGGTTCAACTCACACCCACTCACTGTTGTTTTGTCCCTCAGAACACAGGAGAGTGTCTCCTAACACTGGTCCTGGACCATTATGAAGGACCACTGTGGTATACAGTGTTGATGTTGGGTATATAGAGCTATACAGTGTTGATGTTGGGTATATAGAGCTATACAGTGTTGATGTTGGGTATATAGAGCTATACAGTGTTGATGTTGGGTATATAGAGCTATACAGTGTCGATGATGGGTATATAGAGCTATACAGTGTCGATGTTGGGTATATAGAGCTATACAGTGTCGATGATGGGTATATAGAGCTATACAGTGTCGATGATGGGTATATAGAGCTATACAGTGTCGATGTTGGGTATATAGAGCTATACAGTGTCGATGATGGGTATATAGAGCTATACAGTGTCGATGATGGATATATAGAGCTATACAGTGTCGATGATGGGTATATAGAGCTATACAGTGTCGATGTTGGGTATAAAGAGCTATACAGTGTCGATGATGGGTATATAGAGCTATACAGTGTCTATGATGGGTATATAGAGCTATACAGTGTCGATGATGGGTATATAGAGCTATACAGTGTCGATGATGGGTATATAGAGCTATACAGTGTCGATGATGGGTATATAGAGCTATACAGTGTCGATGATGGGTATATAGAGCTATACAGTGTCGATGATGGGTATATAGAGCTATACAGTGTCGATGATGGGTATATAGAGCTATACAGTGTCGATGATGGGTATATAGAGCTATACAGTGTCGATGTTGGGTATATAGAGCTATACAGTGTCGATGATGGGTATATAGAGCTATACAGTGTCGATGATGGGTATATAGAGCTATACAGTGTCGATGATGGGTATATAGAGCTATACAGTGTCGATGTTGGGTATATAGAGCTATACAGTGTCGATGATGGATATATAGAGCTATACAGTGTCGATGATGGGTATATAGAGCTATACAGTGTCGATGATGGGTATATAGAGCTATACAGTGTCGATGTTGGGTATATAGAGCTATACAGTGTCGATGATGGGTATATAGAGCTATACAGTGTCGATGATGGGTATATAGAGCTATACAGTGTCGATGATGGGTATATAGAGCTATACAGTGTCGATGATGGGTATATAGAGCACCTTGCTTGGTTCTTACGTCACTCTTGCTCATTACTGTTATGTTCTGGGAACTACACTGAAACTCTCAACAGTTAACAGAAATTTGCAAAGTTTTGGTTTATTTCGGCTCGTGTGTGTGTGTGTGTGTGTGTGTTTATGTATGTGTTTATGTGTGTATGTGTTTATGTGTGTGTATGTGTGTGTGTGTTTATGTGTATATGTGTGTGTGTTTATATGTGTATGTGTTTATGTGTGTGTGTGTTTATGTGTGTGTGTGTTTATGTGTGTGTGTGTTTATGTGTGTGTGTGTTTATATGTGTATGTGTTTATGTGTGTGTGTGTGTTTATGTGTGTGGGTGTTTATGTGTGTGTGTGTTTATGTGTGTGGGTGTTTATGTGTGTGGGTGTTTATGTGTGTGGGTGTTTATGTGTGTGGGTGTTTATGTGTGTGGGTGTTTATGTGTGTGTGTGTTTATATGTGTATGTGTTTATGTGTGTGTGTGTTTGTGTGTGTGTGTTTATATGTGTATGTGTTTATGTGTGTGTGTGTTTATGTGTGTGTGTGTTTATGTGTGTGTGTGTTTATGTGTGTGTGTGTTTATGTGTGTGTGTGTTTATGTGTGTGTGTGTTTATGTGTGTGTGTGTTTATGTGTGTATGTGTTTATGTGTGTGTGTGTTTATGTGTGTGTGTGTTTATGTGTGTGTGTGTTTATGTGTGTGTGTGTTTATGTGTGTGTGTGTTTATGTGTGTGGGTGTTTATGTGTGTGGGTGTTTATGTGTGTGGGTGTTTATGTGTGTGGGTGTTTATGTGTGTGGGTGTTTATGTGTGTGGGTGTTTATGTGTGTGTGTGTTTATGTGTGTGGGTGTTTATGTGTGTGGGTGTTTATGTGTGTGGGTGTTTATGTGTGTGGGTGTTTATGTGTGTGCGTGTTTATGTGTGTGTGTGTGTTTATGTGTGTGGGTGTTTATGTGTGTGGGTGTTTATGTGTGTGTGTGTTTATGTGTGTGGGTGTTTATGTGTGTGGGTGTTTATGTGTGTGGGTGTTTATGTGTGTGGGTGTTTATGTGTGTGGGTGTTTATGTGTGTGGGTGTTTATGTGTGTGGGTGTTTATGTGTGTGGGTGTTTATGTGTGTGTGTGTTTATGTGTGTGGGTGTTTATGTGTGTGGGTGTTTATGTGTGTGTGTGTTTATGTGTGTGTGTGTTTATGTGTGTGTGTGTTTTTCAGGTATACATGTACATGTATTTATGGGTATATAGGTATGCTTACATGTATGTTTATATGTACAAATTTATATTCTTGTATACATGAATGCATGTTTGCATTTATTTATATTTATACATGTATGTATGTATGCACGTTGTATGTATATGTGCATGTATGTTATGTATACATGCGTGTATAAAGTCACTGGTTGGCAAAAGTCTTCACAATAACAATGTCCAGGTGTTGTATACATACAACCAGCTAGGGTTATGTACAACCCCTAGATGGCTCTGACTACCTTGCTTACAGATGGCTAAAATACCTCGCAGCAACGTCGCTTTGCATCGCGTGCGTTGAACACACAGTAAATGCCCACCTGTATGACACTTAACGAACTGCAATCCGTTGCACCCTCGTTAACTCACTCGGTGTGAACGCAATACCACGGTTTCACTTGGGCAATTTCAAATGAAAGGCTTGAAATCTAACAGTCAGTTTTAAAGTTCTATTTTAAATCTATGCATTTTTTTAGTAAGGCATTTTTCCTTTATTTTGCGTAGATTAGACACGTGCAACACTTGGGTAACTTTACTGATGAAACGTTTCTCCAGGCAGTGACTTCATCAGTCCTATACAAAGAAGAATTGTCGGCAGAGTTACTGATCCCCTGTATATGTTATCTGAGTATCATAGTACCATCCATATATTTTACATAGTTGACCCCCTTTGCTAGACTTAGCGGCTAGAATGTGTGACGTCACGTGATGCTGCATGTGAGCGTGAGACACTCTGCCTCTCTCTCAGTCCACGGACAGGTCTACTACAGGCAACAAGGCAAGCTGGGCTCCCCTCTCACACTCTTCTAATATAAGTGTCACTACCCAACAACTTGTGTTTGTCTCCAACGAACCCTCTCAACAAATGGTGACAGATGAAGATCAGAAGGAGTTTCAGGTAATCAGTCCCTCAAGGGACTGATTATGGTGTGGTGTGTTCTGGTATGGTGTGACGTGTTCTGGCATGACGTGACGTGTTCTGGCATGATGTGGCATGTTCTGGCATGGTCTGACGTGTTCTGGTATGGTGTGATGTTCTGGTTTGGTGTGGCATGTTCTGGTATGGTGTGACGTGTTTGGTATGGTTTGACGTGTTCTGGTATGGTGTGATGTGGCTGTATATAGTGTGACGTGTTCTGGCATGATGTGACGTGTTCTGCCACACACCATTGTAACTACTATAGTGCTCCTTTGTAACAATAATAATAGCAATAATATAAGTAATAAAAATAATACCAATAATAATAATAATAATAATAATAATAATAATAATAATAATAATATTATTATTATTATTATTATTATTATTATTATTATTATTATTATTATTATTATTAATGAAGCCTGACATTCTGTTACCGTCACACACACATTATGACACTGGTGGCACACAACAGATGGCAGCACACAATATTATGAGACAAGCAGAGACACTGGCGGCACACAACAGATGGCAGCACACAATATTATGAGACAAGCAGAGACACTGGCGGCACACAACAGATGGCAGCACACAGTATTATGAGACAAGGAGACACACTGGTGGCACACAACAGATGGCAGCACACAGTATTATGAGACAAGGAGACACACTGGTGGCACACAACAGATGGCAGCACACAGTATTATGAGACAGACAGAGACACTGGTGGCACACAACAGATGGCAGCACACAATATTATGAGACAAGCAGAGACACTGGCGGCACACAACAGATGGCAGCACACAGTATTATGAGACAAGGAGACACACTGGTGGCACACAACAGATGGCAGCACACAGTATTATGAGACAAGGAGACACACTGGTGGCACACAACAGATGGCAGCACACAGTATTATGAGACAGACAGAGACACTGGTGGCACACAACAGATGGCAGCACACAGTATTATGAGACAGGCAGAGATACTGGTGGCACACAACAGATGGCAGCACACAGTATTATGAGACAGGCAGAGATACTGGTGGCACACAACAGATGGCAGCACACAGTATTATGAGACAGACAGAGACACTGGTGGCACACAACAGATGGCAGCACACAGTATTATGAGACAGGCAGAAACACTGACGGCACACAACAGATGGCAGCACACAGTATTATGAGACAGACAGACACTGGCGGCACACAACAGATGGCAGCACACAGTATTATGAGACAGACAGACACTGGTGGCACACAACAGATGGCAGCACACAGTATTATGAGACAGACAGACACTGGCGGCACACAACAGATGGCAGCACACAGTATTATGAGACAGACAGACACTGGTGGCACACAACAGATGGCAGCACACAGTATTATGAGACAGACAGACACTGGCGGCACACAACAGATGGCAGCACACAGTATTATGAGACAGACAGACACTGGCGGCACACAACAGATGGCAGCACACAGTATTATGAGACAGACAGACACTCGTGGCACACAACAGATGGCAGCACACAGTATTATGAGACAGACAGACACTGGCGGCACACAACAGATGGCAGCACACAGTATTATGAGACAGACAGACACTGGCGGCACACAACAGATGGCAGCACACAGTATTATGAGACAGACACAGACACTGGCGGCACACAACAGATGGCAGCACACAGTATTATGAGACAAGCAGAGACACTGGCGGCACACAACAGATGGCAGCACACAGTATTATGAGACAAGCAGAGACACTGGTGGCACACAACAGATGGCAGCACACAGTATTGTGAGACAGGCAGACACTGGTGGCACACAACAGATGGCAGCACACAGTATTATGAGACAAGCAGAGACACTGGTGGCACACAACAGATGGCAGCACACAGTATTATGAGACAGGCAGAGACACTGGTGGCACACAACAGATGGCAGCACACAGTATTATGAGACAGGCAGAGACACTGGTGGCACACAACAGATGGCAGCACACAGTATTATGAGACAAGCAGAGACACTGGCGGCACACAACAGATGGCAGCACACAGTATTATGAGACAAGCAGAGACACTGGTGGCACACAACAGATGGCAGCACACAGTATTATGAGACAGGCAGAGACACTGGTGGCACACAACAGATGGCAGCACACAGTATTATGAGACAGGCAGAGACACTGGTGGCACACAACAGATGGCAGCACACAGTATTATGAGACAGGCAGAGACACTGGTGGCACACAACAGATGGCAGCACACAGTATTATGAGACAAGCAGAGACACTGGTGGCACACAACAGATGGCAGCACACAGTATTATGAGACAAGGAGAGACACTGGTGGCACACAACAGATGGCAGCACACAGTATTATGAGACAAGGAGACACACTGGTGGCACACAACAGATGGCAGCACACAGTATTATGAGACAAGCAGAGACACTGGCGGCACACAACAGATGGCAGCACACAGTATTATGAGACAGGCAGAGACACTGGCGGCACACAACAGATGGCAGCACACAGTATTATGAGACAAGCAGAGACACTGGCGGCACACAACAGATGGCAGCACACAGTATTATGAGACAGGCAGAGACACTGGCGGCACACAACAGATGGCAGCACACAGTATTATGAGACAGGCAGAGACACTGGCGGCACACAACAGATAGCAGCACACAGTATTATGAGACAAGCAGAGACACTGGCGGCACACAACAGATGGCAGCACACAGTATTATGAGACAGGCAGAGACACTGGCGGCACACAACAGATGGCAGCACACAGTATTATGAGACAAGCAGAGACACTGGCGGCACACAACAGATGGCAGCACACAGTATTATGAGACAGGCAGAGACACTGGCGCCACACAACAGATGGCAGCACACAGTATTATGAGACAGGCAGAGACACTGGTGGCACACAACAGATGGCAGCACACAGTATTATGAGACAGGCAGAGACACTGGCGGCACACAATAGATGGCAGCACACAGTATTATGAGACAGACACAGACACTGGTGGCACACAACAGATGGCAGCACACAGTATTATGAGACAGGCAGAGACACTGGCGGCACACAACAGATGGCAGCACACAGTATTATGATACAGGCAGAGACACTGGTGGCACACAACAGATGGCAGCACACAGTATTATGAGACAGGCAGAGACACTGGCGGCACACAACAGATGGCAGCACACAGTATTATGATACAGGCAGAGACACTGGCGGCACACAACAGATGGCAGCACACAGTATTATGAGACAAGCAGAGACACTGGCGGCACACAACAGATGGCAGCACACAGTATTATGATACAGGCAGAGACACTGGTGGTACACAGCAGATGGCAGCACACAGTATTATGAGACAGACAGACACTGGCGGCACACAACAGATGGCAGCACACAGTATTATGAGACAGACAGACACTGGCGGCACACAACAGATGGCAGCACACAGTATTATGAGACAGACAGACACTGGCGGCACACAACAGATGGCAGCACACAGTATTATGAGACAGACAGACACTGGCGGCACACAACAGATGGCAGCACACAGTATTATGAGACAGACAGACACTGGCGGCACACAACAGATGGCAGCACACAGTATTATGAGACAGACAGACACTGGCGGCACACAACAGATGGCAGCACACAGTATTATGAGACAGACAGACACTGGCGGCACACAACAGATGGCAGCACACAGTAGACTGATCATTCATCTCACCGACCCACATCAACACTGCTAAGACGGATTGGCGGCTTTCCTTGTAATTTTATTATTTTCGCTTTGTTATCGTGTTAGTTTACCCGTGACGTAAACTGTGTGGGTGTTGTAGCCACAGTTTGATAAGTCGGTGTGTACCGTGTAAACTATTTGAGGTTTTGTTCGCTATTTTTGTCTGGGTTTTGTTGATTGTGGAGGAACTTTGTGGTAGATAGAGAGAGAGAGAGAGAGAGAGAGAGAGAGAGAGAGAGAGAGAGAGGGAGAGAGAGAAAGAGAGAGAGTGGGGGGGGGGCAGTAGAAACGACAATGAGGAAGATTAAGGAGAAGAAAGAGTAACGTGGGTGTCTAAGAGACAGAAAGTGGTAAAGGAAAATAAGTTTGAGAGGTGGAGAAAGAAATTGATTGTGCAGGAAGAAGGATAGAGAAAGAAAATGGCAAACGTATAGAAAGAAAGAGGGGGGGGGGAACTGAGTATAAATTAAAAGAAAAGGATAAACATATAAAACAGAGAGCTAAACGAAGAGAGGGAATAGCAGGAAGTGGCAAGAAGACCAGCGAGGGAATAAACAGAGAATAGAAAAAAAAGAAATTTCAAGGACACTAATCCCAAGGTGTAATAAGACACGTGACGTATCCTAAACTGCCGTGTCCCCCTGAGTGTAGTCATGTGTTCCTGGAACACACAGGTAAAACCCTCCAGGTTATAACACAGTTGAGTTACCTTGCTGTTTTAACTGTTAAGGTTTATATAATAAGACATTACAAGGACACCGGTGGAAATAAGTCACTTTATCTGACTTTTTTTGGGTTTATCCTGAGTAAGCTACACAAGGTGGCCTGGTGGCTAAAGCTCCCGCTTCACACACGGAGGGCCCGGGTTCGATTCCCGCCGGGTGGTAACATTTCGACACGTTTCCTTACACCTGTTCACCTAGAAGCAAATAGGTACCTGGGTGTTAGTCGACTGGTGTGGGTCGCATCCTGGGGGACAAGATTAAGGACCCCAATGGAAATAAGTTAGACAGTCCTTGATGACGCACTGACTTTTTTGGGTTATCCTGGGTGGCTAACCCTCCGGGGTTGAAAATCTGAACGAAAATGCTGCTATGTATGATAATTTATGTAACCGTATTTATGTGTACATGTACGTGAATAAACTTACTTAGGTGTGTGCGTGGCGGGTACGTTGTAATTGCTTCGTGGTATTACAGACTTCAGAAACAGACTTCACTCTGCCAATGATTCACTCTTCCTGTTGCAACACTACTGCTCTCTTTCTCTCTAATATTTTCACTCTTTTTGGAGTGAGTGATGATGAAAGTATTTCTTCTTATTCTGGTCACCTTGCCTGGGTGGGAGACTACTGTATCATTGTATCATTCTATTACTTTAGTCACCATTATGGCCTTATTAAGGAAGAACTTTGTGTACCAACTTTGATCTTGAGAAAACATGACTAAAGCAACTTTTGTTTCAAGGCTTAAGTGGCACGTCACTTCCTTTTCTAATAATATGTTATTTTTTCCACTATAATCTACCATGTCCATAATTATTATTACATTTGATTTGTCTCTTTCGTAAGGTGAATTCTTAATTCATGGTATAACTTAACAAATCTTTGATGACAATTGTGGTGGAGCAATATATATATATATATATATATATATATATATATATATATATATATATATATATATATATATAAACACTGATCTCTGGCCGAAGGAGACTCGAACCTACGAACCTTGGAACAAGGTACGCAGTGCTTTACCAATCTACCCACACTGGACCAATACCGTGGCGTCCAACTTGCTCTAGACGTTTGATCCAAGGCAGCCAGCTTTCAGGGAGAAGGCTTACAGCTTTTCATCTTATCTCCTGCTCTTGCGATTTCCTTGCATTGTTAAAATCTCTAGTAAGGCTGATGCATGCAGGAGATGAGATGAAAAGTTGTAAGCCTTCTCCCTGAAAGCTGGCTGCCTTGGATCAAACGTCTAGCGCAAGCTGAACGTCAAGGTATTGGTCCAGTGTGGTGAGAATGGTAAGGCACTGTGTACCTTGTTCCAAGGTTCGTAGGTTCGAGTCTCCTTCGGCCAGAAATCAGTGTCAGTGGTGTTTCCGTCACCCTGTGCCGTTGCTATCACCACGTGGTGTATCTATCACCACGTGATGTTCTGCCTGACAGCATCGTTCTACAGCTGTCAAAATGTTAAGTGGACACGTGTGAACGCTACTTGTCACATGCCTCAACAAACGTCAAAACATTGCTTACCACCTCTCACACGATCCTACTTTTCTTTATTAATATTCTCTAGCCCTAGTTTCTTTTTTTTTTTTTTTTTTGCTGCCTTTCTCCTTTTACATCCATCCCCTTTCATCTTTCTCCTCTCTCTGTGTCTCCTTCCATCTTCTTCTATTCCCCCTTCCCCTTCTTACTCTTCAGTCTCCCTCTTCTCTCCTCTCTTCCCCTTTCCTCTCCTCTCCTCTCCGTCCATCTCTCTCTCTCTCTCTCTCTCTCTCTCTCTCTCTCTCTCTCTCTCTCTCTCTCTCTCTCTCTCTCTCTCTCTCTCTCCTAATCCCTCCATCCCATTTACTTTTCCACCTCTTCCCTTCCCTTGTATGTCTCCTTACAAATTGAACCCTCAGACTTGTAGTTATAAGCAATGTATAACTTGCTAGGCATAAAGCACCAGTGTTGCAATGTAACTAATGGTAACAGTGTAATAATAATAATAATAATAATAATAATAATATTATTATTATTAATAATAATAATAATAATAATAATAATAATAATAATAATAATAATAATAATAATAATAATAATAATAATAATAATGTCTTTATTTTTACAAGTTCACGTACAAGGTACCTGTGACCCACACCAGTCGACTAGCACCTAAGTACCTATTTTACTGATAGGTGAACGTGGACATCATGAGCCTTAAGGAAACACGTCCTAACGTAACCAGTCACTGAGGAGGTCGTTGCACCTCACTAATACGTCAACAACACTGACATTAAAACAACGTACACGGTGACTACCTTGATGCATATTACTCTGCATCAATAATCACTGCAGGTACAATTAAGAAAAGTACTAGGGCAATGATACATAAAACCAGAATTAAGCCAGGTTAATCACGACTAAACCAGATTAAAGCCAGGTTAATCAGGACTAAACCAGATTAAAGCCAGGTTAATCGCGACCAGACCAGATTAATAATAATTGTCATTAAACCAAATTCAAGGGAGAATTATCGCGATTAAACCAGGCAGAGGCAAGGTTAATTACGATTAAATCAGATTAAAGCAAAATATATCATGATTAAACCAGAGGTTAATCACCATTAAGCCAGATTACATCAAGGTTAATCACGATTAAACCAGATTAAGGAATGGAAAACGAGGATAGAAATAATTTTATTATTATGAAGGAGCTCTAAACCCCCAAGGTCATACAACAGTAGTACTATCATGGGAAGTACTATGAAGGGAAGTATGACCACTCCAATCCCTCAGATCAAGAACCCTTCACCAGTATCAAGGGACCATCATCATCCCCTCCCTCCTTAAAGAACAGACATAAAGCAAGGCAAGTATTTTTAAGGAAAAAAAAAGAATAACGTAAGCCAGAGATATATTTCAACTAAATTGATGAGAAACGAACGAGGAAGGAAAAAAAACGGTATTTTTGTGGAGCCGGTAATGAGCGGTGTCGCCAGTTGTAAACACTGGGTTCACTGCTCACGGTCCGGCACCGGAATGTCTCGTTTTGGAACTCGGGAAAATTGTTCCAATGCCGTGACTGGAATAATGCACAAACAAGCCACGCAGTTCCACGACTAGAACATTTACCAGGTAACCCCACACAACAGCGTGGTTGGAACAATGTACAGATAACCCCTACAATACCATGGCTGGAACAATGTACAACGCCTACAATACCATGGCTGGAACAATGTACAACGCCTACAATACCATGGCTGGAACAATGTACAACCCCTACAATACCATGGCTGGAACAATGTACAACCCCTACAATACCATGGCTGGAACAATGTACAACGCCTACAATACCGTGGTTGGAACAATGTACAACTAACCCCTACAATAGCGTGGTTGGAACAATATACAACTAACCCCTACAGTAGCGTGGTTGGAACAATGTACAACTAATCCCTACAATAGCGTGGTTGGAACAATATACAACTAACCCCTACAGTAGCGTGGTTGGAACAATGTACAACTAACCCCTACAATACATTATGGTGGCCCTTAGGCTGGTAGCAAAAGCTCTAGCTTCACACGGTGAGGGTCCGGGTTCGATTCCCGACAAAAGAGTGGAAACACTGGGCGTGTTTCCTTACACCGGTTGTCCATGTTCACCCATCAATAATAATAGGTACGTGGGTATTAGTCAACTGGTATGGGTCGCATCCTGGGGCCAGAATTAACCTAATTTGCCCGAAATGCTCTGCATAACAAGGGGCTTTCTATATAGTATATCACTGATGTCAGGTATGGTCTGTATAAGTTATATCATGCATTTGTAGAAATAAAGATTATTATTATTATTATTATTATTATTATTATTATGATTATTATTACATAAGCGATCGCTACATGACAGGACGAGGTCATTATACTAACAACGTGGACATCAATTCATGTGTAATGGACATCAATGGACTGAGAGGAAGTGTAGTTATCACCTGGTGTAGCTCACACATAATCGTTCATGATAACTCTTCACTTTGCTAGTCTTGTATATTTAATTAGTTCTGTCATCTGTCTTCACCACCCTATATAAAATTCACTGTTCTTTTTTTTTTTTTTTTTTTTGCAATATTTTTGATCTTGAACAATATGTACTGAGGAATATAAACACTGATATATCAACGTATGTTATCATTGGTATCTTTGAAAATAAGATACCAGAATTTTTTGGCAAGAATCCTAAATTTAGTAGTGACATAAAATTAATTGTAAACATACACCCATATTTAAAAAAAAATAAACTTTGAGTTTAGAAATGACTAAACTATGCAAGACTGTGAAATACTTTGTTAAATTTAGATTAACTTAGGGAAGGAGTACACTAGGATAGGATTGCTCGATCGTTATCTCACTCAACTCACACATTCAGGACCTTGGTTCGATCCGCGGTACTGGCGGAAACATTAGGACGTGTTTTTTTTAAGACACCTGCTGGCCTGGTTTACCAGCAGTAAAATAGGTACCTGGGTGTTAGTCAATTGATGTGCGTCGTATCCTGTGGACAATTTGACCTAATTTGCCCGAAATGCTCTGCATAACAAGCAGCTTTCTATATAGTAGTATGTCATTGATGTCAGCTAGGACTGTATACCTTGTACATGTACTTGTAGAAATGAAGATTACTATTACTATTATTATTATTAGTAGTAGTAGTAGTAGTAGTAACATTGGGTTAGAAAAGAGTTTAGCTACTTGTTCACTAACTTCAGCTGACACTGGAGATAGAGAAAAGAGGAGGAATGGGGTTAAGTTTATTTACGTAAAGGTACACATATGTACAATTATCATAATTTTAGGTAAGGCTCGTCAGGAAAGAGGACAAGTGTTTCCTGATGAGGGTCTTAGATGATGAGCCGCCGTTGGAGCTTTTGGTCATCTGTCCGAGGCCTTCCGCTGGCTTACCGGTCCACCTCTTTAAAAATTAGGGTCATAGTTATAACCATTTTTTATGATTATAATTACCATAAGATAAGATTTGTTCGGATTTTTAATCTGGTGGGTTAGTCACCCAGGATAACCTGAAAAAAAGTGTGTAATTGAGGACTGTCTGTCTTATTTCTGTTGTAGTCCTTCAGTCTCCTCCCCCAGGATGACACCCACAACAATCGAGTAATACTCAGGTACCTATTTACTGCTAGGTGAACAGGGACAGCAGGTGTAAGGACACATGCCCTACGTTCCCGCCCGGCTGGGAATTGAACCACGGACGAACAGTGTGCGAGGCGAGAGCATTACGTACCAAAACACGGGACCTAGTAACAACCAATGTGTAAATTTACCTGGTTATACTATACTTTAACACTAACAAATGTAGAAAAAGGCAAAAAGGTGAGACCACAGTCTGATAAAGAATCAGAAAATAGGGAGACATTAAGAAGACTGAGGAAGGTAATATATCACAGAGCTCACGTTCAATATTTTAGTATCACAGACGTTTACTACGATCTTAAGTCGTAGTAAAAACCAGACTTTTGCATACTAGGATGAGTTGAAGTGTTAGAGCACATCGGGGCGGATTGAATTTAAGAGACCACGATCAAGGGGACATAGGTGATATACCTCGTTATTATCAAGTTAAACGAAACTCAGATTAAGCTAAATTTACTGTCATAAAGTCCCTCGTCGTCAGGTTAAACCAGGTTTACATCAGGTTAGTTTAACATCTTTATGATGCACTTCATACCCATGTTGTGGGTGGTAGTCAAAGGATTACAACGGTACATAATAGGTCCAGGGACTGGACATGTTTATATCTGATCATACTCGTAATGGTTATTCATGCAAATATTAATTAGGTCTCACACACAGTAACAAAGGGTTACAATTGGAAGTTGAAGACTCCGATGAGTCAAAGGGATGTTAGGAAGTATTTCTTCGGTCATAAAGTTGTCAGGAAGTGGAATAGCCTAGAAAGTGACGTAGTGGAGGCAGGAACCATACATAGTTTTAATTAAGACGAGGTATGATAAAGCTCATGGAGGAGGGACAGAGAGGACCTAGTAGCAGTCAGTGAAGAGGCTGGGCCAGGAGCTATGAATTGACCCCTACAACCACAAATAGGTAAGTACACACACACACACACACACACACACACACACACACACACACACACACACACACACACACACACACACAAACACACGCAAACCTGAGAATAGCGTTCCGATACCTTAATAAGGAATCGTTCAAGACACTGTACACTGTGTATGTTAGGCCCATACTGGAGTATGCAGCACCAGTCTGGAACCCACACCTGGTCAAGCACGTCAAGAAGTTAGAGAAAGTACAAAGGTTTGCAACAAGGCTAGTCCCAGAGCTCAAGGGAATGTTGTACGAGGAAAGGTTAAGGGAAATCGGACTGACGACACTGGAGGACAGAAGGGTCAGGGGAGACATGATAACGACATACAAGATACTGCGGGGAATAGACAAGGTGGACAGAGATAGGATGTTCCAGAGAGGGGACACAGGGACAAGGGGTCACAACTGGAAGCTGAAGACTCAGACGAGTCACAGGGACGTTAGGAAGTATTTCTTCAGTCATAGAGTTGTCAGCAAGTGGAATAGCCTAGCAAGTGAAGTAGTGGAGGCAGGAACCATACATAGTTTTAAGAAGAGGTATAACAAAGCTCAGGAAGCAGAGAGAGAGAGGATCCAGTAGCGATCAGTGAAGAGGCGGGGCCAGGAGCTGAGTCTCGACCCCTGCAACCACAATTAGGTGAGTACAATTAGGTGAGTACACACACACACACACACACACACACACACACACACACACACACACACACACACACACACACACACACACACAGTGGTAATTCTTTATTTACAATGAGTAAAGTCAGGGTATTTTTCCAGAATGGTTTGTAATATACCACTGTGGATCAATTTAGTGTTAGACATATTAGGCTTTCCTCGGATTAAATATGTTTTATTAAGGTTCTGATATTCTCCGCGTTTGATAAACTAAATAAAGAGGCAACTACAATAGGTCATGTTATTTTCTTTTATTTCCAGGTTATCAAAAGCTCGAGTTAACTTAGTCTACCCATTTTCTGTTGTCACTCCTCAGTTATGAGAGGTTAGACTATGTTAGACAATACAATTTTTAAAAAGTGTGGAGGGGTAAGCCAGTGGAAGGCCTTGTTCAGATGACCAAAAGCTCCAGCTGCTGGTCATCATATAACTAAGACCCACATTAGGAAACACTTATCCTGTTTCCTGACGAACTTTACCTAACTTAACCTGCATCTAGGTTATATTGTAGGCAATGTTATTGCCATCCCCATGTACTCTGTGCCTGTGTATTCTGCAGTTGCTAAGTAACCACAACGTCAATATTACGACAAGACATGCAATTATTGTGATGCTCGACTCCTGGAAAATACATGATTTATCGTCTATTAGTAGCCAAGCTGTCTTTATACACGCAAAGTAACACAAAGAATCACTCAGACAATCATTCATGATCATGTACACACTTAAACGCACTTAAACAAGTTAGGGCATAATATTATATACTAACACCTAATTGATTATCGCTGTTTATAAAAAAAATTGTCCTTCACACACACACACACACACACACACACACACACACACACACACACACACACACACACACACACACACACACACACACACACACACACACACACACGCGCCAGAGACTACAAACCTCACTCAAGGAAAAAGATCTTGGGGTGAGTATAACACCAGGCACATCTCCTGAAGCGCACATCAACCAATTAACTGCTGCAGCATATGGGCGCCTAGCAAACCTCAGAACAGCATTCCGTCCTCTTAATAAGGAATCATTCAGGACCCTGTACACCGTGTACGTTAGGCCCATATTGGAGTATGCGGCACCAGTTTGGAACCCACACCTAGCCAAGCACGTGAAGAAACTAGAGAAAGTGCAAAGGTTTGCAACAAGACTAGTCCCAGAGCTAAGAGGTATGTCCTACGAGGAGAGGTTAAGGGAAATCAACCTGACGACACTGGAGGACAGGAGAGACAGGGGGGACATGATAACGACATACAAAATACTGAGAGGAATTGACAAGGTAGACAAAGACAGGATGTTCCAGAGATTGGACACAGTAACAAGGGGACACAGTTGGAAGTTGAAGACACAGATGAATCACAGGGATGTTAGGAAGTATTTCTTCAGCCACAAAGTAGTCAGTAAGTGGAATAGTTTGGGAGGCGATGTAGTGGAGGCAGGATCCATACATAGCTTTAAGCAGAGGTATGATAAAGCTCACGGTTCAGGGAGAGTGACCTAGTAGCGATCAGTGAAGAGGCGGGGCCAGGAGCTCGGACTCGACCCCTGTAACCTCAACTAGGTGAGTACAACTAGGTGAGTACACACACACACACACACACACAAATCGGTGAGTACACATACACACAGTATACAGTTTGAGAGTGCGGTTTTAGTGGTCTCCACTAGTTGCTTGCCCTGAGGTCTTCACAAAATCATAATCTGACACAGGAACTAAGGTAGATCAGATTCCATCAACAGAGAATGTAGACTGGAACACAACTTTCATTATAAAGGTGTTGTAAGAGGTAAAACCTGAGGTGTAAGTGATACTAGGGAGGTAGAGAAGGTACTGTGTATATTGGAGATGGGAGAAGACAGACTGGAAGTACAAATGAGGCAGATGTTCACTCCTCCACACTCGTCTCTCTTCCTCACCACTCGTCCCGTCTCTCCCCACTCCTGCCAAAGTGCACGCCCACTCCACTGCCGCGCTACAGTTTTAAACGCGGGAGAAGAGTGTGGAAATAAGAAGGTACAAAATGTGTTAACAGAGTGGCAGACTGCTGGACTGGCAACCATCACCACGGAACAAATCCTACAACCACTCTAAACTGTAAGATTATTTCGGTACGGGTACATGTAAGTACAATTACCATACGTATTGTAATTACTTAGGATAACCCAAAAGAGTGAAAGTAACTTATATCCATTGGGGTCCTTGTAATAAAAAAAAAATACGTGAAGATACAAAAAATTTAAGACGGGGCACCACCATCATAACTCCTTTCCTGTAATTACAGAAAATAAAAAAAATAATTATAAAGAACTTAAATAGGTGATTACATAGCTAAATTACCGTGCCCTCATTTCCTTGCAATATACATCACTAAGATTATATTATGTTTATTGTTGTTGAGTATGGTATATCCATGGGAGAGCGTTAAACCCGTAGGATTATACAGCGCCTTTGGGGAGGAGGATGGACCCACATAAAGGATCACTTGGACAACGAAATATGGATCCCAGGTTACAACCTATACAGATGTGACAGAGTGCACAGGCAAAAGGGGGGGGGGGGGTTGGCCTGTACATTGCAGAGTCACTTGTTTGCACAGAACTGCTTAATGCCTCAAATGATGTAGTGGAAGTTTTAGCAGTGAAGGTCGAGAACCAAAACCTAGTCATTGTGGTAGTCTACAAGCCTCCGGATGCAACATCCCAGCAATTCCAGGAACAGCTGTTAAAAATTGACCACTGTCTGGAAAATCTTCCAGCTCCTGCACCAAACATCTTGCTCCTGGGGGATTTCAACTTAAGGCACCTAAAATGGAGGAATATAACAAATAATATTGTTGCAGTAATAACACCAGGAGGCAGCCCTGATGAAAACTCACACTCACACGAGCTTTTAAATCTCTGCACAAAATTCAATTTAAACCAGCAAATAATAGAGCCTACTAGACTAGAGAATACACTAGACCTCATCTTCACTAACAATGATGATCTGATAAGAAATGTCACCATATCAAAAACAATATACTCAGATCACAACATAATTGAGGTTCAGATATGTATGCGCGGAGCCCCAGACCGACATAAAGAGATTAGTCACGAGGGAGCATTCACCAAATTCAACTTCAATAACAAAAACATAAAGTGGGACCAAGTAAACCAAATCGTAACTGATATAAGCTGGGAAGATATACTAAGCAACACAGACCCCAACTTATGCCTAGAACAGATTAACTCGGTGGTGCTCGATGTATGCACAAGGCTTATTCCTCTAAGAAAAAGGAGGAGTAGATGTAAAATAGAAAGGGACAGGCGCTTCCTTTACAGGCGACGGAAAAGAATAACAGAGCGGCTAAAAGAGGTCAATATATCTGAAATGCGTAGAGAGACACTGATCAGAGAAATAGCAAGCATCGAACTTAAGCTAAAGGAATCTTATAGGAGTCAGGAATCGCGGGAAGAACTAAAAGCCATAAATGAAATCGAAAGAAACCCAAAGTATTTCTTCTCCTATGCCATATCAAAGTCGAGAACAACGTCCAGTATTGGGCCCCTACTTAAACAAGATGGGTCCTACACAGATGACAGCAAGGAAATGAGTGAGCTACTCAAGCCCCAATATGACTCAGTTTTTAGCAAGCCGCTAACCAGACTGAGAGTCGAAGATCAAAATGAATTTTTTATGAGAGAGCCACAGAATTTGGTTAACACAAGCCTATTTGATGTTATCCTGACGCCAAATGACTTCGAACAGGCGATAAATGACATGCCCATGCACTCTGCCCCAGGGCCAGACTCATGGAACTCCGTGTTCGTCAAGAACTGCAAGAAGCCCCTATCATGAGCTTTTACCATCCTATGGAGAGGGAGCATGGACACGGGGGTCGTCCCACAGTTACTAAAAACAACAGACATAGCCCCACTCCACAAAGGGGGCAGTAAAGCAACAGCAAAGAACTACAGACCGATAGCACTAATATCCCACATCATAAAAATCTTTGAAAGGGTCCTAAGAAGCAAGATCACCACCCATCTAGAAACCCATCAATTACACAACCCAGGGCAACATGGGTTTAGAACAGGTCGCTCCTGTCTGTCTCAACTATTGGATCACTACGACAAGGTCCTAGATGCACTAGAAGACAAAAAGAATGCACATGTAATATATACAGACTTTGCAAAAGCCTTCGACAAGTGTGACCATGGCGTAATAGCGCACAAAATGCGTGCTAAAGGAATAACGGGAAAAGTCGGTCTATGGATCTATAATTTCCTCACTAACAGAACACAGAGAGTAGTAGTCAACAAAGTAAAGTCCGAGGCAGCTACGGTGAAAAGCTCTGTTCCACAAGGCACAGTACTTGCTCCCATCTTGTTCCTCATCCTCATATCTGACATAGACAAGGATGTCAGCCACAGCACCGTGTCTTCCTTTGCAGATGACACCCGAATCTGCATGACAGTGTCTTCCATTGCAGACACTGCAAGTTTCCAGGCGGACATCAACCAAATCTTTCAGTGGGCTGCAGAAAACAATATGAAGTTTAACGATGAGAAATTTCAATTACTCAGATATGGCAAACACGAGGAAATTAAATCTTCATCAGAGTACAAAACAAATTCTGGCCACAAAATAGAGCGAAACACCAACGTCAAAGACCTGGGAGTGATCATGTCGGAGGATCTCACCTTCAAGGACCATAACATTGTATCAATCGCATCTGCTAGAAAAATGACAGGATGGATAATGAGAACCTTCAAAACTAGGGATGCCAAGCCCATGATGACACTCTTCAGGTCACTTGTTCTATCTAGGCTGGAATATTGCTGCACACTAACAGCACCTTTCAAGGCAGGTGAAATTGCTGACCTAGAAAATGTACAGAGAACCTTCACGGCGCGCATAACGGAGATAAAACACCTCAATTACTGGGAGCGCTTGAGGTTCCTGAACCTGTATTCCCTGGAACGCAGGCGGGAGAGATACATGATTATATACACCTGGAAAATCCTAGAGGGACTAGTACCGAACTTGCACACGAAAATCACTCACTACGAAAGCAAAAGACTTGGCAGACGATGCAACATCCCCCCAATGAAAAGCAGGGGTGTCACTAGCACGTTAAGAGACCATACAATAAGTGTCAGGGGCCCGAGACTGTTCAACTGCCTCCCAGCATACATAAGGGGGATTACCAACAGACCCCTGGCAGTCTTCAAGCTGGCACTGGACAAGCACCTAAAGTCGGTTCCTGACCAGCCGGGCTGTGGCTCGTACGTTGGTTTGTGTGCAGCCAACAGTAACAGCCTGGTTGATCAGGCTCTGATCCACCAGGAGGCCTGGTCACAGACCGGGCCGCGGGGGCGTTGACCTCCGGAACTCTCTCCAGGTAAACTTCAGGTATTCAGGCTTAATTCTGGGAACTGGAGGACAGATCCAATTCCTTAGATCAAGAGCCCCTCACCAGCGTCAAGGACCCTCCCTTGAGTATATTCATGAGCGCAAAAAGCCGCATATAGCACGTGAGGGGAAGGAGAGGTAATCAGGTTTGTTCCATGGAAAGATAGCTCCAGTTACTTGGATCAAAAGCGCCTTACCACCATCAAGACCTTCCTAGAAAATTTTGGGTACTACCTCCCTACTACTTTTGGTGTCTCCATATTTAGTCACCTCTAAAATAACTCGTTATAACTATAACCATAATTTATAAAGGGATGGAGGGGTAAGCCAGCGGAAGGCCTCGGTCAGATGACCAAAAGCTCTAGCGGCGGGTCATCATATGACTAAGACCTGCATCAGGAAACACTTGTCCTGTTTCCTGACGAATCTTATCTAACCTAATCTTTAGTCACCTCTGTAATCGACTGAAGAAACCTACTGTGTGGGCGAAACTTTTCGATAATTAAGGTACACAACTATTGCACATGTATTACTGATCTGTTTGTAATAGAGACTTAAAACCTTTAGACTGTAACTGGGTCATTATCAGTGAGATATATACACCTATACATAAATTATATAGACATCTCTTGGAGTACACACAGTGAGACACGTGCGTCTTCTGATATATGTACACTGAAATATACATCTTTCAATGTATATACACTGGGATATGAGGTCCTTTTTATGTATATACGTTGAGAAATACATATCTTTCAGTGTATATACATCTTGCCAGTTTGTAAGATATAGATAACAGAGGATGGTATAATATATACATTGTGTGTGTGTGTGTGTGTGTGTGTGTGTGTGTGTGTGTGTGTGTGTGTGTGTGTGTACTCACCTAATTGTGGTTGCAGGGGTCGACTCATAGCGCCTCTTCACTGGTCACTATTAGGTCCACTCTCTCCCCGCTCCATGAGCTTTATCATATATTGCGACCCCTGAATGGGTCACAATGTATATTACCTGTTCATATAATTTTATATTGCTTATATTTGCGATATTAGCTAAATTGTAAATATATTGCTTTATATTATTATTTGACTTAGTTATATTATTAGGTAGGATGTAATATTTATATATTATTCAGTGCTCATAGTTCGAGTGTTAAGTAGCTGACAGCATTGTCTAACTACTGTATTATCGTTTCGCTCGTTACGTTGCCAGCTTCTCTGTGTTGCTGGGCAGCATCAGTCCACGGAGAGTCACGTGATCAGGGGGGAGGGGTGATCACACCGCACCTGGAGAGAGTCTAGCTGGCCTGCGCTTCTTATTGTCGGTTGGACGTTGCTTTTAACAAGAGGTCCCTTGTGGGCCCTTTTGGAAGATCGTCTCTGTCGCTTTCTTGTTGTTGGTTCTGTGTAACTCTGTCCACAGAACATAGCCTAGACTTAGTGATTTTCGACGTTGTACTCAGGTTGTGTGTCGCATAGACACTCTGAGAAACTCAGGTCCTGAGCTGTAGCTTCTGACCTAATTTGTGCTGGTATCTGTGTACTGTCACAGTCGGAGATTTTCTAATGCTGAACTTAGATTCAGTAGTATGAGAGTTTTGTGACTTTGTGGAGGATCTGCAGATGGTCCCTACCTAGTGTCGTTATATTATCTCCTTGTTCCTGATTCTGTGTTGCTGTTGCTTGTTATATTGTTGTTCGCTTTAACAGTCGTTTTAATGTTCAAACAAGCTATTCTGATTGCCAGGTTGGCTAAGAAGTTAGTTTATATGAGGAGTTTTAGTCAGTCACTGGTTAAGTCTAGTCGAGTCTTGAGACATAGCGAACTACTTAGAGCACTTACACACATACACACAAACTTTCTTGTATATATATATATATATATATATATATATATATATATATATATATATATATATATATATATATACATATATATATATATATATATATATATATATATATATATATATATATATATATATATATATATATATATATATATATATATATATATATATATATATATATATATATATATATATATATATGCAATAAGATCACAATAAACAGGTGATTTCAAAATATGCAAAACAACCACTCTGAAAGAATAGAGAAATTCCAAGCGCTTTCGTGACTACTCACATTATCAAGGAACTATGTAAGTGAAGCATCCAAGGAAGCTATAGTGATAGTGAGGTGCTGGCCGGACCCCTTATATAGCTTCCTTGGATGCTTCACTTTCATAGTTCCTTGATAATGTGAGTAGTCACGAAAGCGCTTGGAATTTCTCTATTCTTTCAGAGTGGTTGTTTTGCATATATATATATATATATATATATATATATATATATATATATATATATATATATATATATATATATATATATATATATATATATATATATATATATATATATATATATATATATATATAATGTATTATGTTATTAAATGTTCACAATGTACCAGACAGTACTTAAAAGCCATTAAGTTGTGATATGTGCCTTCAGCACAGTACTACTGTACACGAGAGAAGTGTCAGTAAATAAATAAATAACAAAAAAGGCACAATACCGTGACTGGAACGATACACAAATAACCCGCACATAAAAGTGAGAAGCTTACGAACAGTCGCCGTCTAGTTGAATCCTCTCTAATACACAACTTTCCTTGTATGAACCTTAGCCCTGGCTTCGTCTCTGTAGATGCCTTCCTCTCCCACTACATTGTAAAATGCTCCAAACTTCAGAACACCCGTGACTTAACCTGAATCCTCATTTTTTCTTTTTCTTTTTCTTCTTCCTCTTCCCCTTTCCTCTCTTCTTTTCTCCTCTGGGTTGTCTTTCTCTCTCCTGTCTCGTGTTTCTGTTCCTTTTTCATTTATTTTATTTCACCACTTCCCCTTTCACGCACCTCTGTGCGCTTGCTCTCCCTCTGTGGGTTTCTAGCTCTCTTGCAGTGCTCTCCTTCCTTTGTATTTGACTGGCTCATCTTCCTTATTTCCCACTTCTACCACTACCACTACTACTACCTCTTCTTCTTCTACTACAACTACTGATGAAATTAAGACACATGTGCGGCGTCTGGTTGTCTTTGTTGTGGACGTTTCGCCATCCAGTGGCTGGCTGGATGGCGAAACGTCTACGATGGGGATGCCCGGGTGTTGTGCATGTGTCTTAATTTCATCCTGTCGGTATTATATACAATTCTTGTACTACTACTACTACTACTACTACTACTACTACTACTACTACTACTACTACTACTACTACCTCCACCTCTTCCTGCCTATATATAGCCGTCCTGCTCCACCGCTGTTAGTGTGACTTTGTCAATGGTCCAAGTCGGACCGAAATGTCGTCGTAAGCTTCTCTCTTTTATGTGCGGGTTATTTGAAGTGTTAGTACTTGTATCCTGTATTATATTCAATTGATTACTTTAATTTACTTTGATAATATACGCCTAGACAACTTAATTGTTAATAAACTTATTAAATTTTAATTTCTTTAGTTAGTAGCCTACCAGTTGTAATCCTGAAGCACTGTTGAATCTTACTAAATTCTAATGGATAATTGGACCAGGATACTGACTACTTGTACATTAAAATGGTATAAAATACCGACAGGTTGTTAGGTAAGACACATATGCAACAGTTAGGTATCTTTATTTTGAAACGTTTCGCCTACACAGTAGGCTTCTTCAGTCGAGTACAGAAAAGTTGATAGAAGCAGAAGAGACTTGAAAACGATGTAATCAGTCCATCACCCTTAAAGATTTGAGGTGGTCAGTCCCTCAGTCTGGAGAAGAGCATTGTTCCGAAGTCTGAAACAATATTGTTTCAGACTTCGGAACAATGCTCTTCTCCAGACTGAGGGACTGACCACCTCAAATCTTTAAGGGTGATGGACTGATTACATCGTTTTCAAGTCTCTTCTGCTTCTATCAACTTTTCTGTACTCGACTGAAGAAGCCTACTGTGTAGGCGAAACGTTTCAAAATAAAGATACCTAACTGTTGCATATGTGTCTTACCTAACATACTGACTACTTGTTACAAAAACTCAGTAACAGGCTGGATGCTAGAAGGGCAGTCCTTTCTAGTATTCACTGGAGATTTCTATGCTTATTAGATATCGCGTTTTTTGTAACATCATACCTCTTCTTAAAGCTATGTATGGATACTGCCTCCACTACAACACTCTCCAGACTATTACCCTTCCTAACAATTCTATAATGGAAGAAATACTTCCTAACATCCCTGTGACTCATCTAAGTCTTCATCTTGCAGTTGTAATCCCTTGTTGTGTTCCATCTCTGGAACATCCTGTCTCTGTCCGCCTTGTCAATTCCTCTCAGTATTATATAGGTCATTGTCGTTTCCTTCCTCTCTCCTGTCCTCCAGTGTCGTCATAGGACATGCCCCTTAGCTCCGGGACTAGTCTTGTTGCAGACCTTTGCACTTTCTCTAATTTCTTGATGTGCTTGACCAGGTGTGGGTTCTAAACGGGTGCTGCATACTCTAGTATGTGCCTGACGTACATGGTGTACAGAGTCCTGAACGTGTGTGTGTGTACTCACCTTGTTGAGGTTGCGGGGGTCGAGTCCGAGCTCCTGTACTCACCTAGTTGTACTCACCTAGTTGAGGTTGCGGGGGTCGAGTCCGAGCTCCTGGCCCCGCCTCTTCACTGATCGCTACTAGGTCACTCTCCCTGAGCCGTGAGCTTTATCATACCTCTGCTTAAAGCTATGTATGGATCCTGCCTCCACTACATCACTTCCCAAACTATTCCACTTACTGACTACTCTGTGGCTGAAGAAATACTTCCTAACATCCCTGTGATTCATCTGTGTCTTCAGCTTCCAACTGTGTCCCCTTGTTACTGTGTCCAATCTCTGGAACATCCTGTCTTTGTCCACCTTGTCAATTCCTCTCAGTATTTTGTATGTCGTTATCATGTCCCCCCTATCTCTCCTGTCCTCCAGTGTCGTCAGGTTGATTTCCCTTAACCTCTCCTCGTAGGACATACCTCTTAGCTCTGGGACTAGTCTTGTTGCAAACCTTTGCACTTTCTCTAGTTTCTTTACGTGCTTGGCTAGGTGTGGGTTCCAAACTGGTGCCGCATACTCCAATATGGGCCTAACATACACGGTGTACAGGGTCCTGAATGATTCCTTATTAAGATGTCGGAATGCTGTTCTGAGGTTTGCTAGGCGCCCATATGCTGCAGCAGTTATTTGGTTGATGTGCGCTTCAGGAGATGTGCCTGGTGTTATACTCACCCCAAGATCTTTTTCCTTGAGTGAGGTTTGTAGTCTCTGGCCCCCTAGACTGTACTCCGTCTGCGGTATTCTTTGCCCTTCCCCAATCTTCATGACTTTGCACTTGGTGGGATTGAACTCCAGGAGCCAATTGCTGGACCAGGTCTGCAGCCTGTCCAGATCCCTTTGTAGTTCTGCCTGGTCCCTCCCTGGTCTGCCTGTGTGTGTGTGTGTGTGTGTGTTTGTGTGTGGCTGCGCATAACTTCGTAATAACAGAATAGTGTAGTGTTTAACGTTCCATATAGCCTATGGAAAACAATAGCGTATATGGTTGATCATAGCCTCATGTACATATATGGCTGCGTATAGCGTAAAGCGGACAGTGGCATGAGGCGAACCCCATTATTCAATTTATGTTGTAGTTTCAACACTTGTGTGTCCAGGGAGACCAAGTTAATTAAGTAGCCTTCACCTGTGGACGGAAGCGGCCAACCACTCTCCCTCCCACTACTACTGACTCTAAAATTAATACATTCTAGCTTCATATATTCTAGCATAAATGGTATTATTATTGTTGTTATTAGAAATAATAGTAGTAGTGGAAATAATAATAATAATAATAATAATAATAATAATAATAATAATAATAATAATAATAATAATAATAATAATAATAATAATAATCATATTATTATTATTATTATTATTATTATTATTATTATTATTATTATTATTATTATTATTATTATTATTATTACCAATAACAGCAGTAGTAGTAGCAGAAATAATAATATAGAAATGGCGTCTTGTCGACGGATATAAATTACTTTCATGGGGGGGGTAGAGAGGAGCGCCAAATCCGTAGGGTCATACTGATGGGACGGAATGCAGTCAAGTTCAGTCCAAGGAAGGAAAAACTAATTTCAGCTCCCCAGCTCAAGACCTCCTCTCCGGCTCCACTTAAAAACAAAAATTAAGTCGACGATAAAGTAAGACCACAGCTTTCATGTCAGGCACGATATTACTAATACCTTTATTCTTGTTATGATTCTTACATCATGTTACTTGCACTTTCAGTTAATGTTTCGGGTTTGTTCGCTGTCTTGTCATGTTCTAGATATGACTTCTGATCGTGAACGGCTTGTCTCTCTAGGACTGATAGTTTGCCAAAATACAGCACTTAGGAAGGAATCCTTTTGAGGATGTTTCTGGCCTTCCTGGGTCATTAAGGCACAACTGTGCCAAGGAAAGTAGAAGAGTGCCACAATACGGTAGAGGGCTGGTTACGAAAACAGTGGTAGTAGTAGTAGTAGCGGTAGTAGTAGTAGTAGTAGTAGTAGTAGTAGTGGTGGTGGTGGTAGTAGTAGTAGTAGCTGTAGTAGTAGTAGTGGTAGTAGTAGTAGTAGTAGTGGTGGTGGTGGTAGTATTAGTAGTAGTAGTAATAGTAGTGGTAGTAGTAGTAGTAGTAACAGCATTAGTTGTGAAAGTAGCAGCAGTTGCGACAGCAGTAGTAGTAGAATTAATAGTAGTAGTACTTTTCCCCACCTTTTGTAAATTATGTCTTCAGTGTGTTTTTCATGTATATATATCAGGTATATATAAGTAGAAGCCAAGTAGCATGATGCCCTGACCCAGCTGGTGCACTCCCAGTATGACATGCCACACCACCTATACAACTAATCTCTTCACAACATTCGTGGTCGCTCGGTTCGGAATACTACTTCATCGATTCCCAGTGATCCACGCGAGGCTCAACATGTGTACTTAAGCTCCAGGATTTTCAGCATTCAGTGGAACAGCAATAACTTCCCACGGCTCACCGTTGGATCGAACTCGGGTCACTCAATTACACTCTGTACGTCCAAGCCGCTTTGACCCGATGGTACGTCAGAACTTTCGTATTCAAGGAATCTGAGTGACCTACAGCTTTCCGTGCCCAGAACCAATGTAAATCGATAATTTATGCCTTTCTACCAACATGCTTTTATTCAAGAATATTTCCGCGGTATATCTGAAATACCTGTGACAGATATGGTGGGTTCTTCCAGCCTCTCAGCCGGACTTATAATAATAATCCTGATAATACAAGTACATGTACAACTTATACAAATCTAGCTTCCATCAGTGACATACTATATAGAAAGCCCTTCTTATGTAGTGCATTTCGGGCAAATTAGGTTAATTTTTGTCCCCAAGATGCGACCCACACCAGTCGACTAACACCCAGGTACCTATTTACTTCTAGGTGAACAGGGACAATAGGTGTCTTAAAGAAATACGTCCTAATGTTTCCACTCTCACCGGGTATCGAAACAGGGACCTTAGAGTGTGAACTGAGTGCGCTAGTAACCGAGCTACGGGAGACCTTGAGGCTGGGTTAACTTATGTGATGAACCAGGTTGTTGCTGCTAGCAGACCACTGACCTACACAGTCATCAGAGCCTGGCTGATATCAGTAGCACTCGTAGTGGTCCAGTTTCTGAATACTGAATACTGGTATACAGTACCGACAAGATGAAAATTAGACACATGTGCAACATCTGGGTATTTTTATTGTAGACGTTTCGCCATCCAGTGGCTTTATCAACACAAATTCAAGGACATAAATGGAAGACTGTAGAACTATACACAAAAAATGAGGTAATTAGTCCCTCAGTCTTGAAGATGGTGAAGACCACCGTAGTCTTAAAGAGTCCTGCAGAATCTTTATAACTACGATACGCTTCCCCATCTCCAAAACTGAGGGACTGATTACCTCATCTTTTGTATATAGTTCTACTGTCTTCACATTATGTCCTTGAATTTGTATTGATAAAATCACTGGATGGCGAAACGTCAACAATAAAAATACCCAGATGTTGTACATTTCTCTAATTTTTCTGAATACTCTTCCAGGAATATTGATGTAACATATGCGGCCATGTCTCACCCGTCGTCTCTAACATTGATCATTGTCAATGTAATCTGTTATAAAAAA